>NC_045744.1:24442669-24575169 GCF_008692095.1 Etheostoma spectabile
CAACATGAAGACAACATGAGGATAACATGGGGACAACATGGGGACAACATGAAGACAACATGAAGACAACATGAGGACAACATGAGGACAACATGAGGACAACATGTGGACAACATGAAGACAACATGAGGACAACATGAGGACAACATGAAGATAACATGAGGACAACATGAGGGCAACATGAGGACAACATGAAGATAACATGAGGACAACATGAGGGCAACATGAGGGCAACATGAGGGCAACATGAGGACAACATGAGGACAACATGAGGACAACATGAGGGCAACATGAGGGCAACATGAAGACAACATGAGGATAACATGGGGACAACATGGGGACAACATGAAGACAACATGAGGGCAACATGAGGACAACATGAGGACAACATGAGGACAACATGAAGACAACATGAGGACAACATGAGGACAACATGAGGACAACGTGGGGGCAACTTGAGGGCAACATGAGGGCAACATGAGGACAACATGAGAACATGAGGACAACATGTGGACAACATGAGGACAACATGAGGACAACATAAGGACAACATGTGGACAACATGAAGACAACATGAGGACAACATGAGGACAACATGAACCCAACATGAGGACAACATGTGGACAACATGAAGACAACATGAAGACAACATGAGGACAACATGAGGACAACATGAAGACAACATGAGGACAACATGAGGACAACATGAGGACAACATGAGGGTAACATGAAGACAACATGAGGGTAACATGAAGACAACATGAGGACAACATGAGGACAACATGAGGAGCTCGCTGGAGTTTTTACAGACATCTTCAACCTGTCTCTTGCCCAAGCTGCTGTACCAACATGCTTTAAATGCACGTCCATTGTGCCAGTGCCAAAACACTCCAGCCCGAAGTGCCTTAACGACTACCGCCCTGTAGCACTCACACCCATCGTAATGAAGTGCTTTGAGCGGCTGGTCCTGGCACACCTAAAGGACTCGCTACCATCAACATTGGACTCACACCAGTTCGCCTACCGTAGCAATAGGAGCACAGAGGATGCGGTTTCCATGGCACTGCACTCTGTGCTCACACATCTGGACAATAAGAACACTTATGCACGAATACTGTTTGTTGACTTCAGCTCAGCATTCAACACTGTCATCCCGGCTAAGTTAATAGCCAAACTTGGAGACCTGGGCATCAACACCTCCACGTGCAATTGGATTTTGGACTTCTTACCAACAGACCCCAGAATGTTCGATCAGGCTCCAACTGCTCCACGTCCATCACACTCAACACTGGTGTACCACAGGGCTGTGTGCTGAGCCCGTTTCTCTACTCCCTCTTCACCTCCGACTGCAAGCCTGTGTACGAATCTAATTCCATCATCAAGTTTGCGGACGACACTCGGTGATTGGTCTCATCAGCAACAACGATGAGACTGCCTACAGGGAAGAGATCCAGCACCTGGCCACATGGTGCACTGAAAATAACCAGCTCCTCAACACCACCAAAACCAAGGAGCTCATCGTGGACTTCAGAAAGGAGCCAAGAGGCACGCACGACACCATCCACATCGATGGAATGGCTGTTGAGCGTGTCTCCAGTTTCAAGTTTCTGGGGATCCACATCTCGGCGGACATGTCCTGGTCAACCAACACCTCCTGCCTGGTCAAGAAGGCTCACCAGCGCCTCTTCTTCCTGAGGACACTGAGGAAGAATCAGCTTTCCTCAACTATCTGGTGAACTTCTATCGCTGTGCAATAGAAAGCATCCTGACAAACTGTGCAACAGTGTGGTATGGGAGCTGTTCTGTTGCAGAGCGCAAGGCACTGCAGCGGGTGGTGGAAAACCGCCCAGCGCATCACCGGGACTCCACTGCCGCCATCGAGCACATCCAGAGGAAACGCTGTCTGCATCGAGCTCGCAGCATCCTGAAGGACTCCTCTCACCCAGCCCACAGACTGTTTTCTCTCCTGCCCTCCGGCAGGCGTTTCAGGGTCTCCGGACCAGGACCAGCAGACTAAAGAACAGTTTTTTTCCCAGAGCTGTCTCTTTATTGAACTCTAATCCTCATTGATCCCACTCCCCTCATATACTGACAGACTCTCCTCTCCCTCTCACACCTGCCTCCATTTTGTTATCTGCAATATATAATGTTCATCTGCACTGCTGACTGTTACTATAGTAACGACTGTTTACATCTGCATCTTTTGCACTACTTACCTTTTTGCACTACTACATTTCATTTGCACTGCTGACTGTTTATTTATTTACAGTACCAATTGTTTACATTTACATCCGCACTACCGTACTTTAACTGTAATATGCAATTACTTTCCACCGCACTTTAATTCGGATAGTTTCTGCCCAAACTTTACCTTATTTCATTAGTATATTATGCTGTTTGCACATATCTGTAAAAAATTTGCAATTATAGTAATATCCACCAAATTCCTAGCTGTAAATCTTGCTCACAATACCTGTTATCTATATTTTGTATTCATAGGACAAACCCATCTGTAAAACTCTGTTTATAATAGTTTTAATTTCTATATTTATTCATTACATATCCATGTCTTGCACTTACGGAACCATTGTATATCCTGCACTTACTGCTATTGCACTTCTGGTTAGACCCAAACTGCATTTCGTTGCCTTGTACCTGTACATGTGTAATGACAATAAAGTTGAATCTAATCTAATCTAATCTAAAACCAGGAAAAAACACTTATGTCATATTACGATATCCAAAATCTAAGACGATATCTAGTCTCATATCCCGATATCAATATAATAACGATATACAGCCTAGCTTAACCCACGGTATTCAGGTCAAATTGACCCATTTCAAATTTTTACAAGAAGAAAAATGGTCCAAGTTCCATGTTTTCTGCCTGAAATCAGCGTCCTTTCCTTATTTCCTGTGATTAACATGTATTCCTGACTCAGAACATTATTCTGGATATGACACTTATGTTGTTTCCATAGTGGATTTTTAACATGAATTATAACTTATGATAAAACCCCACTTCCATGTTTAATAGTGTGCTAGTAGAGACTGATGCATTCCCTGAACATAGATGTTATCTCAGCTGTTGGAAATTGAGATAAAGACAATATTTGTCAATAGATTATGAAGGAAAATGTTATTTCAGAATTGTTTTTAAAACCCCAAATAAGTCACAGGTCAATGTCAATGTGACCTAAGGGATACGAGAGGAGCTTGAAAGTGAAGGTTTAATGTCTGCAGGTTTCCTATTATCAATTAATTTAATTAGATAGCATTTTACTTACACTTTCAAATCACTTCGGCTGTTAGCTCACATCATCTTGCAGATAATATGCATCGATATTTTGACTTTGCATCAATAACATTGGACCGTGGCTCATGGAGTCAATGTGTCACCTTAGTGCTGAAAGAGTGAAAACCTTTTCATGCGGGTCTTGCTGCTGGAGGTCTTGCTGCCGGAGGTCTTGCTGCTGGAGGTGGTGCAGAGGCACTGGGAGAAGAACTTGCAGAGCTCGAGGACGCACGGCTGCAGCTTGTGGGCGCCGACGGTCGTCGTGGCGCCGGTGAGCGGGACGTCGGCCGTCTCCGGCCGTCTCCATGGACAACCTCTCAACACACACACACACACACACACACGCACACACACACACACACACACACAGAGGGAGAGAGAGCGAGAGGGAGAGCGTCAGCCGGTCAGCTTGAAGCAACATTCATGTTTAGGGGTGTGGGGCGAAACAGACCAAAAGCAGAAAATTCATGTTATGTTCTCTTACAAATGAAATAAATGTCAGACTGACTGACATTGGGGGGGGGGGGGGGGGAATCAACAGACGCCCCCCCGAGGAGGGGGGCTGGTCTCCTCAGGAGGGGGGCTGGCGTCTCCCTTAGAGATCGGGTGAGAAGCTCAGTCCTCCGAGAGGAGCTCGGAGTAGAGCCGCTGCTACTTCACGTCGAAGGAGCCAGTTGAGGCGGTTCGGGATCTGGTAAGGATGCCTCCTGGGGGGGGGGGTCCTAGGGAGGTGGTCCAGGCACGTCCAGCTGGCAGGAGGCCTCGGGGAAGACCCAGGACTAGTTGGAGGGACGTCCAGCTGGGAGGAGGCCTCGGGGAAGACCCAGGACTAGGTGGGGAGATTATATCTCCAACCTGGCCTGGGAACGCCTCAGGACCCCCCAGTCAGAGCTGGTTAATGTGGCTCGGGAAAGGGAAGTTTGGGGTCCCCTGCTGGAGCTGCTGCCCCCGAGACCTGATACTGGATAAGCGGATGAAGATGGATGAAGATGGATGGATGGATGGATGAAGATGGATGAAAATGGATGAAGATGGATGGATGAAGATGGATGGATAGATGGATAGATAGATGGATGAAGATGGACGGATGGATGGAGGGATGGATGGATGGATATTATCTCAGATGACTGAGCTTCTCACCCTATCTCTAAGGGAAACGCCAGTCCCCCCCCCCCCCCCCCCCCCTTGTGAGGAAACCCATTTCGGCCGCCTGTACCCTGGATCTCAATCTTTCGGTCATGACACAATGAAAAATATAGACAGTAAAATCGGAAAAGGTTGCATAAAAACAGGAGGAAGAAAGGGAAAATGTCCCAGCACAACTACGTAGTAAAAAGCCGTTTTGAGTTTGGATTTCCAAAAAGACCTTTTGCTATAACAGGGTAAATGTCAGGGGGTCACATGACTTAAAGTCTTCCATCCGAGATCCTCCTTCATGACTTTGCCTGCTCTGCCAAAACAAATCCAAAAAATGAAGACGTTAATTAGAAAGATAAAAGATGATCACACAGCAAAGAGTGTGCACATAAAATGATAAGTAAAGCATTATAATTCACCTCTGAGGTGATTTAGAGATTTGATGTGCGGAATGAATCATCCTCAGTCACACCCATCCTTCAAATTATCTCATTGTATTAATTTTGCATAATGTCGCTTTAAATTCCCATTACAGGAATGACTGATGCCGAAGCATTTTAATCCTAATTAATGCATTGCAGGTACACAGGCTCCTAATCACCATGCAAATAGACATTCAAATGTGAATTATAAGGATATTCTCCCCCACATTCTGCAGCTATTTACAATCTGTACCGTGGTGATATCCCGAGCAGGGACATTTTATATGCATCACGCTCATACAAAAAGATAATTAATGCTGGAAATGTACAAAGTCGGAATTTATCCTCAACGCCTGCGGGTTTTTTTTTTTTGTCTTTCCGGAAGTTATTAGTGTCGGTTCAACTTGCGTTGTGAGTCATTGATGCGTGTAAAGTTGTAAATGTTTTTACAAATTCAAATGTCTGGAAATGTAATTAAATGTCCATGTTTCATTTGTCCCTGACATGAGAGCACGAGTGAAAACTCTCAGGTGTTGGAGTTAAATGTTAAGCCAATAGGAAGACTTGGAATTGATGGTGATGGTCAATATTCATGAAAAAAGGACAAATTTGTAAACAGGCAACATTGATTTTGATAAAAACAACAACACACGTCACACGCTGGGCCTTTAAACTTGGCTAATTCATGGCTCTAAACACTAAAATCCAAAGGGAATAACATGTTAAAGTGAGAACTCTACACTGTTTCCAAAAAGATGATCCAGACGAAGACAAACCCACTACGACATTACATCAATAAAATCCTTCTACAGGGCAAATTAACCCAAAAATATAAATGTCCAGATTGTATTTTTGAAATTGTAAGGTTTTCTTCCATTTTTATTGAACACCTCTCAAACACCTCATATTGTGTTTCATTAGGTGCGATAGGGTGAGGTGTGTGTGGTGTGTGTGTGTGTGTGTGTGTGTGTGTGTGTGTGTGTGTCGGGGGTTGGGGGGGGGGGGGGTGGATCTATACAACATAGTACTGCAGTATTTCCTGTGGCAGTACTGTGTAAATACACAGACACCGAGTATGTGTCGGTCAGTTTGTCCCATTTTGCTACAATCCAATTAAAGTGAGATGAAGAAATGTTTCATTTTAGATGAAACAGGTGGTGATAAGTTTCCTTTTGACGACGTCATTTGAAATTGGGAAAAATTAGAAGCTCTAAAAAAGGTAATATACTGCACAATATCACAATACTACCTCATGAAGCTCACTGAAAGAACACCAAGGGTTTTCAGTGCAATCAAAAAAAGCAAAGGAATCTAAAATATTAGACCTATTTAAGAGTTATTTCACACTTTTTTTGTTAAGTACATAATTCCACGTGTGTTCATTCATAGTTTTGATGCCTTCAGTGAGAATCTACATTGTAAATCGTCCTGAAAACAAAGAAAAACTCATTGAATGAGAAGCTGGTTCCAAACCTTTGGCCTGTACTGTGTGTGTGTGATGTTTGGGAGTTGCATCCATGGGCGTGTAATAAAACCCGGATCCAGCGTTGATAGAGAATTCATTTTGATAAAGTCTTTTAGTCCTTATTTCTTAAAGTGGTTTCTTAAGTAGTGTGACTTTCATGCATATTATGTGTACATTTTAACAACTGTCTTGTCCAGTTTCTGCTGGACACCCAAAGTACACGTTGCACAAACTGTCTCCATCCTGAAAGCTGACACTCATAATATAGATAACCACAGCCCAATCTCGGTATTCCTATCCTTGTGTGTGTGTGTGTGTGTGTGTGTGTGTGTGTGTGTGTGTGTGTGTGTGTGTGTGTGTGTTAATAAAAAGTCTGAGCTGCAAAGAGGATTTCGAAGTTCGTTAGGAGCAGCGCTGGTGGAAGGTTGCTCTCAAGTTTCTTCCCTTTTGCGGCAAAAAGTCATAAAAAAGCCCCTACGTTGAGACGGTTTGTTTGCTTTGACCTTTAAAAAAAAAAATTTAATTAATTATTATTTTAAGGGGCCGAACCCGAAGCTGTGGAGGAAAAAAGCTTTTGGGATTTTTGACCTTGACAACAGCTAAGGGGGCGCTTGTATAATTGTTGATTTCCTGTTTATAACATTTTTAGTTTTGGTTTTTATTTTTCTTGTTTACTTTGCAAACCTTTCATAACCTGTTTTGATCCAAACATACTCAGCTTGATCCGCTTTTTCGAGCTCATGTTTTGAGAGAAAGGGCTCCGTTTGGAAAGTGGTTCGAGGCAGGTGGCCGGACCCCCACCAAGGACGGGCTGGGAGCGAGGGTTGCCCCCCCCCCAACATCCTTGGTTTGGTAAGAGAATAAAAAGAGGAGAAAAAACCTCGGTCAACAGAGCCTGCTGCGAGTCGCGTACGGAGTCCAGCTACGTTGACGCGGGGGGCCCCGCCGGACTGGGCCTCCAGTCCCCGGCGAGGGAAGAGCTTGAAGTAGGTTTTTCTATGAAAAAGTTGGAGGGGTGTCTGGCATGCTGTTTGTTTGCGTGTTTTGGGGGATAAAAAAAATTATTCCGCGGTCGGCCTCTGAGTGTTTGTCGTAAAGGGGGTCTTCGCGTTTTTGATTAGCAGTTGGGGGGTTGTTTTCACATCACGGGATCCCGGGTTGATAAAAGGAAATATCTTAGCGGAAAACAGGTTTTTTAGTGTTTTTGTGCAGCCCGGGCCCCTCGCATTTGTCTAAAAAATTTACAAAAAACAAGGTGAGGTTGAGCCCCCTTAATTTTGTTTAAGCCCGTTTGATGTCCGATTGCCAGCCCGGCCGATGTTTTGAAAAGTCTTTGTCCTTTCTGTGTATTGGTTTTTTCAGTTTTCGAAATTTATTTTATTTTAGTGTATTTAAAGCCGTCCTGACGAGTGGGGGCCCAGGTTTTTTTGTTTCTGCAGAAAGGAAGGTGAAAACCAGTTTTAAATCGAGTCAGGCCCCTTTAACATGTAAGGAATGTTACTTTTTTTTTTTTTTTTTTTTCTTCCCGGATAAAAAATTTTGAAATGTATGATTCATGGGTCGCTAGGGGGAAGAAGGGAAAAAAAAGTTTAAAAAGGCCGCAGGTTCGGCACACCGGGACACTTCCCCTTTTCTTTTTTTATTTAAATGGAGTTTTTAGCCCAAAAGTGATCTCCGTGCACCGGAAGGTTTTTTTTCTCCAGTGAAAAATATCCCCGTTTTAACCCAAAGGCCCCAAACCAAAAATTCCCCATCATTTGGTGTAGGGCATCAATGGAGGGAGGGGTGGCGCCCCTGTGCGGAGCTGCCACGGTAAGTAGTAGCTAGCCAGAGAAAGAGACGTCGTGAACATAAGACAATAGGAGGAGACACGTCGGCGTCGGTTGAGACCGAAAAAAAACCTCGCAAAAAAACCGAAAGGGTCAGAAAATGTTTTTTAAGGCGGGGGAAGAGAGGGGAAACGCAGAGCAGAGGGGGGGAAGGGGGGAACGTCAGAGCGGGGGGAACGGGAGGGGGGAACACCAGAGAGGAGGGGGGAGGGGGGGAAACACCAGAGAAAAAGGGGAATGAAGGGGGAAAAAACCCAGAGCAGGAAGAATGAGAGGGGAAACACCAAAAGCAGGAAAAATGAGAGGGGGAAAAAACCAGGCAGGGGGAAAAGAAAGAGGGTAACACCGAAAGGGGGGGGAAAAAGAGGGGGGTAAAACCCGAGCAAGGGGGAATGAGGGGGGGGAAAAACCAGAGCAAGGGGAATGAAAGGGGTAACACCAGAACAGGGGGAATGAGGGGGGAAATGCCAGAGCAGAGGGAATGAGATGGGTAACGTCAGAGCAGGGGGAACGAGAGGGGAAACACCAGAGCAGGGGGGAATGAGAGGGGGTAACCCAGAGCAGGGGGGGATAAGGGGGGGTAACACCAGAGCAGGGGGAATGAGAGGGGGAAACGCCAGAGCAGGGGGAATGACAGGGGGAAATGCCAGAGCAGGGGAGAATGAGATGGGTAACGTCAGAGCAGGGGGAACGAGAGGGGGAAACACCAGAGCAGGGGGGAATGAGATGGGGAAATGCCAGAGCAGGGGGAACTGAGAGTGGAACACCAGGCAGGAGGAGGGAGAGGGGGAAACACCAGAGCAGGGGGAATGAAGGGGGAAACACCAGAGCAGGGGGAAGGGAGAGGGGTAACACCAGAACAGGGGGAAGAGAGGGCGTAACCCCAGAGAGAGGAGGAGAGGGGGAAACACCAGAGCAGGGGGAATGAGAGGGGGAAACACCAGAGCAGGGGGAATGAGGGGGGGAAACACCAGAGCAAGGGGGATGAGGAGGGGGGAAACACCAGAGCAGGAGGGGGGAGAGGGGGTAAACACCAGAGCAAGGGGAATGAGAGGGGGAAACACCAGAGCGGGGGAATGAGAGGGGGTAACACCAGAGCAAGGGGGAATGAATGAATTTGGTAATGTAAATGTTGCCTGAATGATTAAATTGTGAGAATCTTCTAGACTTTCCAGATGTTATTAGACTGAATTCTGATTTTGTGATTTTGCAGAGAGCAAAGGGTACTTTTAGGCCAGAGGGAATCACACGGCAGACACAGAATTGGTTATTCCCCTTTTTGGCCGAAATTGGGGATCAAGAGATCCCCAACGTACGGAGGATACTTCCTCTGAGGATTTCATGTCAATCGATCCAGTAGAAGTGGAGATATTTGAGTCTGGAAGGGAGAAATAAACCAAGTGACTGACAGACTTTTTCACTGAACTTGCCATATATTGTCAAGAAGTCACCTTGAAAACCTGCTGTGTGTGTGCGTGTGTGTGTGTGTGTGGTGTGTGTGTGGTGTGTGTGTGTGTGTGTGTGTGTGTGTAGTGCAGCTAGGTCAAAATATTTTACTGCACACTAATAACACGGTGACTAACTGCACAGGATGGTCCGGCCTTCTGTCTGTTGCTATGCAGAACTCAGCGGGGTGTGTGTGTGTGTGTGTGTGTGTGTGTGTGTGTGTGTGTGTGTGTGCGTGTGCGTGGGGAGCAGCTGCCGTCTCTGCAGCGATATGCTACTGCCATCTAGTGGCTCTGCTGGGAAATGCTGGCTCATATGTAACTTACTTACTGGTGACTGGTTCAATGTGAGTTCCTCTATTATTTAAATTTAAATGCATTACTTGTGTCTTAAAGGGAATAAAATACAAACTGTATTAAAATTGGTTGTGATTTAGCTAATTTCACATAAGTTATCAACAAAAGGGCTCTCTGTTGTGCAAGGTGACGGATTATTAAAGATTGTTTGCTTGTTGTTGTTGTGCTAGTATCATTTAATGAGACTAGATATATACCGTATGTGACGTGACGACAACCTAACGACACATATTCAAGGAAAACATCAGCTCCACCGCCCACCTGGCTCCTGAATTAAAATGCAATACAGTGTATTATTTTATGAATAAAAGGTTAAACAGAAGTGATGTATCCAAAAACAGGACCACTAAAGCAATCAATGAAAATGGAAACAAAAACTTAGGTCCAATTACGTCAAAAACACAATCTGGACATTTATATTTTTGGGTTAATTTGCCCTGTAGAAGGATTTTATTGATGTAATGTCGTAGTGGGTTTGTCTTCGTCTGGATCATCTTTTTGGAAACAGTGTAGAGTTCTCACTTTAGCATGTTATTCCCTTTGGATTTTAGTGTTTAGAGCCATGAATTAGCCAAGTTTAAAGGCCCAGCGTGTGACGTGTGTTGTTGTTTTTATCAAAATCAACGATGCCTGTTTACAAATTTGTCCTTTTTTCATGAATATTGACCATCACCATCAATTCCAAGTCTTCCTATTGGCTTAAAATTTAACTCCAACACCTGAGAGTTTTCACTCGTGCTCTCATGTCAGGGACAAATGAAACATGGACATTTAATTACATTCCAGACATTTGAATTTGTAAAAACTTTTACAACTTTACACGCATCAATGACTCACAACGCAAGTTGAACCGACACTAATAACTTCCGGAAAGACAAAAAAAAAAACCCTGGAGGCGTTGAGGATAAATTCCGACTTTTTACATTTCCATTCATATGAACTGGGGTAGACGCTCCATATTCAGGCGCCATCTTGAAATACGTTAGCCGGGTGAGGGACATACCGGACAACACGTATTCAAAATCCTAATTTCAGGAACAGGAGTCTTCTTCTTCTTTGCCCAGAAGAAGAAGAAGAAGAAGGAGATTGAAAAGAGAGAGTGATTGTGATATATGATCAAGGCTAGACGGGAGAAATCCCTACACACTGGCCCTTTAAATCAGAAGGTATTTAACCATGATATAAGGATAAGGTCTTGAATACAAGGGGGCTCTGTGTGTGTATTACTACTGTGTGTGTGTTGACTTTGACGGGAAGCAACATAAATTCACCCAAAATTGTATACATCATTTTGTGTCCTTGAAGAAAAAAACAATGTAAATTAATTAATAAAATGTGACCTTTTAACTCAATTGGACTTCATTTTTTTATTCATCATTACTAAATATCCCATTGATGTTTCTAATTTCATTTGGCGTATACTACTGTTACATAACTTAAATAATTCTTTTTTTTGATGGTGTATTGTGTTTTTTTTTTTTTTATGCCTTAGTTCCTTTTCACTGATGAATATTCAGCCTTAATTTGCTTTTAACCTTTGCATCTTTAAACCATTGAAGCTTTCACATAAAGGGGGCTGTGCAGAAGAGGTTGTTAAGCTTTTTTAAAAAAGGACCTCTGTTTATGTTTTCCTGATGTAGCAAAAAGGCACTAAGAAAAACACAATTTTGTCATTAAGGTCACATTGCAGTCTTTTACCGCCCCATGCAGGACTCCAATCAGGGTCTCCAAGAAGGCAGAATACCTTCAGCTGATATTCGGTGTCATGGGACATAAAAACCTCTCCACCTCGACAAGGTGATGGTGCCTAGCTGCGGTATGATCCTGAGGGTAAGGGTTAAAGGACAGAGAACTATTTACCTGGTTTTTCTGTTTCCACGGACTTGCTAGGTGTGGTGGTTCTCCTGCTCAGAGACCCTGTAGTCCTTCTAACCTCCGTAGGTCCTGCTGTGGGACTCCCAGAACTCATGCGCTGGGTCTTTGTCGTTGGCTGGTGTGTAGCTTTGGTTAGCCGGGTCAGACTAGTAACTGGTGAGGACGTGGTGGGGTTTGTTGACGCTGATTTTAGTGGGGTTGTACTCAACGGAGTATTTAACGGCGCAGTTACTGTGATTGACGGAGTTCTTTTAGTGGTCAGTGGAACTGTTTCTGTGGTTGAAGGAGATGTTTTTACGGTTGAAGGAACTCTTTTTGTGGTTAAAGGAGCTCTTTCTGTGGTTGGTGGAGCTGTTTCTGTGGTTGGTGGAGCTGTTTCTGTGGTACGTGGAGCTGTTTCTGTGGTTGGTGGAGCTGTTTCTGTGGTACGTGGGGCTGTTTCTGTGGTTGGTGGAGCTGTTTCTGTGGTACGTGGAGTTGTTTCTGTGGTTGGTGGAGCTGTTTCTGTGGTGGTGGAGTTGTTTCTGTGGTTGGTGGAGCTGTTTCTGTTGGTTGGTGGAGTGTTTTGTGTACTGAGTTGTTTCTGTGGTTGGTGGAGCTGTTTCTGTGGTTGGTGGAGTTTTTTCTAGTTTGGGGGAGTGTTCTGTGGTTTTGGAGCTGTTTTTGTGGTTTGGGGGAAGTTTTGTGTTGGTGGAGCGTCTTGGTTGGTGGATTTGTTCTGTGGGTGTGTTTCTGTGGACGTGGAGCTGTTTCTGTGGCGGGAGCGTTTCTGTAGTTGGTGGAGTTGTTTCTGTAGTTGGTGGAGTTGTTTCTGTGGTTGATCGAACAGTCTTTGTGATTGATGGAGCAGTTTCTGTGGTTGATGGAGCCGTTTCTGTAGTTGGTGGAGCTGTTTCTGTAGTAGGTTGAGTTGTTTCTGTGGTAGGTGGAGCTGTTTCTGTAGTAGGTTGAGTTGTTTCTGTGGTAGGTGGAGCTGTTTCTGTAGTAGGTTGAGTTGTTTCTGTGGTAGGTGGAGTTGTTTCTGTGGTAGTTTGAGTTGTTACTGTAGTAGGTGGAGTTGTTTCTGTGGTTGATCGAACAGTCTTTGTGGTTGATGGAGCTGTTTCTGTGGTTGATGGAGCTGTTTCTGTAGTTGGTGGAGCTGTTTCTGTGGTTGATGGAGTTGTTTCTGTAGTTGGTGGAGCTGTTTCTGTGGTTGGTGGAGCTGTTTCTGTGGTTGATGGAGCTGTTTCTGTAGTTGGTGGAGCTGTTTCTGTGGTTGATGGAGCTGTTTCTGCTGTAGGTGGAGCTGTTTCTGTGGTTGGTGGAGCTGTTTCTGTGGTTGGTGGAGCCGTTTCTGTGGTTGATGGAGCCGCTTCTGTGGTTGATGGAGTTGTTTCTGTGGTTGGTGGAGCTGTTTCTGTGGTTGGTGGAGCCGTTTCTGTGGTTGTTGAAGCTGTTTCTGTGGTTGGTGGAGCCGTTTCTGTGGTTGTTGAAGCTGTTTCTGTGGTTGGTGGAGCCGTTTCTGTGGTTGTTGAAGCTGTTTCTGTGGTTGGTGGAGCCGTTTCTGTGGTTGGTGGAGCCGTTTCTGTGGTTGGTGGAGCTGTTTCTGTAGTTGATGTAGCCGTTTCTGTAGTTGATGGAGCCGTTTCTGTAGTTGGTGGAGCTGTTTCTGTGGTTGGTGGAGTTGTTTCTGTGGTTGGTGGAGCCGTTTCTGTGGTTGGTGGAGCTGTTTCTGTAGTTGATGGAGCTGTTTCTGTAGTTGGTGGAGCCGTTTCTGTAGTTGGTGGAGCTGTTTCTGTAGTTGATGGAGCTGTTTCTGTAGTTGGTGGAGCCGTTTCTGTAGTTGGTGGAGCAGTTTCTGTGGTTGATGGAGCCGTTTCTGTAGTTGATGGAGCCGTTTCTGTAGTTGATGGAGCCGTTTCTGTAGTTGATGGAGCCGTGGTGGTTGGAGCTGCAGCTGTTGTGACAGATGCATCGGGGACTTGCAGGATGCTGGTTGGTTGCGTTGAGGTAATCGGTTGTGCAACAGTTGTTTTTTCCGTAGCTGTTTTCTGTGCTGCCGTCACTCTTTGTGTTGTCACTCTTTGTGCCGTCACTCTTTGTGTTGTCACTCTTTGTGCTGTCACTCTTTGTGTTGTCACTCTTTGTGTTGTCACTCTCTGTGCTGTCGTCTCCAGTCTGTCCGCTGTACTTTGCCTTTGTGGCATCGTAGCTGCAGGTTGCTGAGATGTTGCCTGCAGCTGGGCAGAGGTGACCTCTGTTGTGGTTGCAGCAGTTTCATCCATAGCTGTTGGTGAAACTTACGAAAAACAAAGACAAGGAGAAACATCTGCTTTATCATCTGCAATAATGTAGAAGACAAATCTGCAACACTGACTGATTTAATCTGAACTTGTTTTAACCAGCTGTATAAGTCAATTATTTTGATTAACCCTCATGTTGTCCTCATGTTGTCCTATATCAGTGTTGTTTTTAATTCCCCAAAATAACATGATTGATTCCAACGCTCTTTGCCAAGTACAAATCTCTACTTTCATTAATTTTGGGTCTTATTCAATTTTATAGCATTTGACAAACAAAGTGAAGTGTTGTTGAAATAGTGTTGAGTAAAAGTTGACATATTCCAGTCTGTGATTATCATCAACATCCATTCCTTTAATTTTAGTCTCAATAATTCCTAATTTCTGCTTTTCTAACTCAAACATTAGGTATAATTTCCTATAAATGAGGTTTACTGACCATAAATTCCAAAAACCACTGTAAAAAGTTAATAAGTCAGTGTTATATAGTGTTAAATGTCAAAAAAGTGACAAACCTTTAAAAAAAAGCGTCAAAAGTGTTTAAAAATTGGGAAAAGTTCAAACAAAAAAATCAATAGAAAGCATCAACAAAAGTGTTGAATTTCAATTTTGATGGGAAGACAACACAAGGGTTAATCAATCTTTGATTGGACATTTGAAGACTTTTGACTTTTTTGTAACATTTTATGCATTAAAAAGTCTAAGTTAGGGACGTCTTTGACCCTTAGCTGTGATATAACCACAACATACCACGACCTGTCATGAGCAATTGCTTAAATAGCCTGTACTAAAAAACCTGGAGTTATTTTCTGTTATCCTGGATAATATTAGACGCCAATTCCCAGTCTGCGGGCTTCAGAGTGAACCAAATGAATCAAAGTGTACATGAATTGTGTCCTCCTGCAGAGACTCACCATGTGCGGTGGATTGGACTCTGCTGGTTAACACCGAGCTCACTCCAGATGGAGACATGTGACTCAGGTTGTTGGGCAGCTGGTGCCACTCTGGGGCATAACATAGAAGATTGGAAACAACAATTACACGGCTCTTGGAGGGTCCTCTTGAGGACAAGAGAGGGTTGAATTAGGGTGACCACCCGTCCCGCGTAGCGCGTGCGCGCACAGCGTTTGACGCCCGATTCAAGAAATCAAGCAGTTCAAGAAGCTGCGGTAAAGTCCGACGGTTTCCAGCTGATTTCAGGCGAAACAGGACGTGACAAAAACACCGTGGTGCGTTTACGATTTAATAAAATGTTATCAGACCCACGTATCAGCTGGTACACCGTCTCCAGTATTTTTCTCAACTACTACAATTATTATTATTATTATTTTCCTTTTCACCATTCCAAATCCTTAATTATGTTAATTATGTAAACGATGTATAGTAACATTTCTTTATGTAAATACCGTACGTATCCAATTCCTTGTATTTCTTTATTTCTTTGTATTTTCTACTCTATTTATAATATTTGTGCAACTGCAACACGGAGTTTCCCTTCGGGGATCAATAAAGTATTTCTGATTCTGATTCTGATTCTGAGTCTGAGTCTGATTCTGAGTCTGATTTTGAGTCTGAGTCTGATTTTGAGTCTGAGTCTGAGTCTGATTTTGAGTCTGAGTCTGAGTCTGATTTTGAGTCTGAGTCTGATTCTGAGTCTGATTCTGAGTCTGATTTTGAGTCTGAGTCTGATTTTGAGTCTGAGTCTGATTCTGAGTCTGAGTCTGAGTCTGAGTCTGATTCTGAGTCTGATTCTGAGTCTGAGTCTGAGTCTGATTTTGAGTCTGAGTCTGAGTCTGATTCTGAGTCTGATTCTGAGTCTGAGTCTGAGTCTGATTCTGAGTCTGAGTCTGATTTTGAGTCTGAGTCTGAGTCTGATTTTGAGTCTGAGTCTGATTCTGAGTCTGAGTCTGAGTCTGATTTTGAGTCTGAGTCTGAGTCTGATTTTGAGTCTGAGTCTGATTCTGATTCTTGAGTCTGAGTCTGAGTCTGAGTCTGATTCTGAGTCTGAGTCTGAGTCTGATTCTGAGTCTGATTCTGAGTCTGATTCTGATTCTGAGTCTGATTCTGAGTCTGAGTCTGAGTCTGATTCTGAGTCTGAGTCTGAGTCTGATTCTGATTCTGATTCTGAGTCTGATTCTGATTCTGAGTCTGATTCTGAGTCTGATTCTGAGTCTGATTCTGAGTCTGAGTCTGAGTCTGATTCTGAGTCTGAGTCTGATTCTGATCTGAGTCTGATTCTGATTCTGAGTCTGAGTCTGAGTCTGATTCTGAGTCTGAGTCGATTCTGAGTCTGATTCTGAGTCTGAGTCTGAGTCTGATTCTGATTCTGAGTCTGACTCTGATTCTGATTCTGAGAGTAGCTCTCAAAATGTTCTGCATGCGATCTGTTGCTGATTTTTATTTAACAGACTGGAGATGATCAGTGATCTGAACGGATTCAGTCTCTCTGACTTCTTAACGTCACTGCCACCAGAATGTCCAGAATACGACTTTAAATCAGACAAATAGTTAAAATCCCTCCGATTCGTTGTCATGACAGCGCACGCACGTGCATACCAGACACTGGGAAGGAATTTTTAGAAAACGCGCTTTCCAATTCGAAAACTGGAGAAAGAGCCCGAGTCTGAGCAGTCTGAGGCCCCCCCCCCCACCATCAGTAAGAAGACAAGGTGTGGGTACAAGGAAGACTGGCAAGACTCTTTAGTTTAAACTGTTCCTGTGTGGTTTAAACTTCAATTTCCGGGTTTGTTTAAAGTTTATATTATAATAAAAGTGAAATTAAAATTTTAAAGAAAAATAAAATTAAGGCTAAAGTAAATCGTAAGGGGGGAGGTGAATCTGTCAATTCGGGTGTTCAAATTGATGAATCTTTTTTAGGGAAAAAAAAAACACATTTCGTGGGGGCCGGGTTTATGATCTTCCCCAGCAGTTTTAAAATGTTTAGGGGGGGTAGGCGGAAAAATTACCAGTAAGGGGGGGTAGTGCTAGAAAGGGGAAACCCCGGATTTGTTTAGTCGGCCTGTGGGGGAGGGGGGGGGGGGGACAACCCCTGCGCCAGGCAGTGTTTCCCCCTTGGCCCCGAAAAAAACCCCTTTTTCCCCCTTGGGGGTTATTGGCAGGGGGTCACCCAAATTTAAAGCCCTTTTTTTAAGGGGGCTGAGTTTCTCCGACAGGAAGTCTGGGTGGGGGAGATGTTACCCAAATGGAAAAGGAAGAGGAAATGGTCAGTAAAAGGAGGAAGGGAGGGGAAGCGAAAAACCCGGGGGTAAAGATAAATTGTAGAACAAGGGGGGGGGTATGCCCAAAGGGGGGAAAAAATTTCCCCGGAATTTTTTCCATTAAAGTCTTTAAAAAACCCAGAAAAAATCCGGATATTTTTACTAAAATTTTAACCTTTAAAACAGTCGTTTAAAGGGAAACCCAAAACTTTCCCCCCCATTTTCCCCCTGGGAAAGACCCCCTCCGGTGCAGCCTTTCCGGGCAGTTTGGGGTTTTGAAACTCACAAAGTCCCAGGGTTTTAAACCCCGAGCCGAGAAATCCGCAAGGGCCCGCCTTTACCGCTTTGGGGTTAACCGCGGAACCCCGGGGGCATGGGAAAGGCCGCTGTTTTTATGGGAAGAAATCTCCAAGCGCAATACCAAAGGCATCAGCCCCCCCCAAAACAGGCCCAATTTTGGGGCAGGCCCCGGACTTTGTTCCCCTGAAGTAGCATCGCGGATTGAAACACGAAAAGGGAGGTCGTGTTGGGAGCCCGGGTTTTCTCCGAATGGCGGGCCCCTGGGGTTGAGCTGCTGTTTCCAGTGAAACGACAATAGGAAGACCAACCCCCTGTGTGGTCCTAAATATGGCGAATTTAAGAGCGGCGTGAGGGGGCCGACCTCCCCCAGCCGGGGAACCCCTTGCTGGAAAACCCAAAACCCACCAACCCCCCACACACACAGACACACCCCACACAACACCCCACACCACCCCCACACACACAAGACACACCCCAAAAAAGACACACACGACACACCCAAAAACACACACACAAAGAAAAGAAAAAACAAACACACACCCAACACACACACAGGGCACACCAAAAAAACAAAACACCCAGGAAAACCCCACAACAACCCACACAGCACCCACACACAAACAACAGACACCACAAAACCCCAACCCCCACCCACAAAACACAAAAACCCCGCCCCCCCACACACACACCCCCAAAAACACACACACACACACAACCCCCACCACAACACCACCCCCCAAAAAACACACACACAAACCCACACACACAAAAAAACCAAACCCCCCACACCCCCCCCCACAGACACACACCAACCCCCAAAACACCCCCAAAACACCCAACAAAAAACCCCCACCCCACAACACACAAAAACACACAAACCCAACACACAGGAAAAAAACACACACAGCACCAAAACACACACACACACACCCACACAAAAACCCCCCAAAAACAACACAAACCCCCAAAAAACCCCACACCCCAAAACACAAAACACACAGGGCACACAACACAACACAAAAACACACACAAAACAACACCGAACCCAAAAACCCCCACACAAACACAAAAAACAACACAACAAAACACAGACCAAAAAACACACAACCCCCACACCCAAGCACACAAACAACAAAAGACCACCAACCCCAAACACACCCCACAAAAAAAACAACCCAAACACACACAAACCACCACACACACACCCCACACCCCCCCAAAACACACCACAAAACAGACACACCACACACACAAAAACCCCACCCAAAACCCCAACACACACACCCCAAAACCCACCAAAACCCCACAGACACAAAAACACCAAACCCCCCCCAAAACCCCCACCACACACACCAAAAACCCCCACAACCACCCGCAAACCCACCACACCCAGACCACACACCCCCAAAAAAACCCCCCAACCCCCCCCCCCCACACAACCCCACCCCCCCACACACACACCCAAGGGCCCCCCACCCCCCACACACCCCAAAACCCCAACCCCCACACACAACACCAAAACACACACCCACCCAAAACACAAACAAACACACGCAAAAAACCCCCCCCCACACACACAAGAAAAAAACCCCCCAAACCCACACACAGACACACCCCCACAACACACACACACACAAACCCCCACAAAGACACAAACACACAAAACCCAAACCCAACCCCACGAAGGGGCCCCACAACACACCCCAAAAAAAAAAAACACAAAACAACACGACACAACACACAAAACCAAAAAACACACCAACACCCCAAAAACACACACCCCCACCACCCCAAACACACCAAACCACAACCAAAAAACCCCACCCACACCCACACAACACACCCGAAACAACACACACACACACACAAAAACAACCCAAACACACACCACACCCACAAAAAACACACACACACAACAACCACCCCCCACACACACCACAGGGCAAAACCCAAACACCCAAAAGGGCACACACACACCCCAAAACACAAAAAACAACCACAACCAAAACACACACACACAACACACACACCCACACAAAGGAAAACCCCACAACACCAAAAAACCACACACACCCCAAAAACCCCAAAACAAACACCAAAAACCCCACCAAAACCCAAAAAACAAAAAAACCAAAAAACAAAAAGACAACCCACACGCACACACACAAAAGCAAACAAAACACACAAAGAACCACACACACAAACACCACCCCCCCCCCACACCAACACACACCACAAACCCACCACACACACAACCAAAAAAAACCCCCCACCCACCACACACACCCACACACACACACCCACAGGACCCCACACCACACAAACCCAAAACCCACACACCCCACAAAAACACAACCCCCACACAAAAAAACACACACACACAACACCAAAACACAACAACACAACACAAAACAAAAACAACCACCCACACCCACACCCCACCCAAAACAACCCCAAAACCCCAGACAACACACACACAAAACCAAACCTTTGGGAAAAAACCAAAACCCCAAAAGGGGGCCCCAAAAAACAACAAACACCAACAACCCCCCAAAAACAAAAAAAACAGGGAAGGGAAAAAACCCCAAAGACCCAAACAACAGAACCCCAAACCCCAAAACCAACCCCCCAAAACCCCACCCAGGACAACACCCAGGACCCCCAAAAAAAAACCCCAAACCGGGCAACCCAGGAAAAACCCACCACGGGGCACACACCCAACACGAACCCCACCCCACACCCCAAAAAGACCACCCCCACAGAAACCAACAACAAAAAAACCAACCCTTTGGGAAAAAAGGACTTTTTAAAGGGGGGGGCTTTTGGGGTGTTTTTTTCCCAAGGAATTTTTAGTTTTTAAAAATTAAATTTTTCGTTTTTTAAAAAAATTTTTTGGGGATTTTAAAAAAAAACAAAAACGGGCAAAGACCCAACCAACAAAGGGACAAACCCAACAAACCCAACAAAAAAGCCCCCAGGGGCCCACAGACAAACACCAGGGGGCCAAAAAAAAAAACGAAGGGAAACCCAGGGAAAAACACACGGGAAAACCCACAGCGGGCGGAAAATTTAAAAGGGGGCTCAAAAACCCCACCCCCAACCACAGAGGAACCCCAACCCCCCAAAACACCTTTAACCCCTTTTGTTTTAAAAAAACTTTTTTTCCTTTTTCAAATTGGGGTGCTTTTTTGTTTTTTTTAAATTATTTTTAGATTTTAACGTGAAATTTCACGCTTATTTCAAAGGCCCCTTTTTTTTGATAAAAAAAAAAAAAGAAAACCCGGCAAATTGACCCAAAGGCAACAGAGGTACAACCTTTCAAATCGGGAACACAAATGCTCCCCCAGTGCCACATTGGGAAAATTGCTTTCTCATTTTGATGCAAAAAATTAAATCCGTTGAAATGGTTGGGTCTAGTGAAAAAAGGGTGTTTGGGGACGGTGAAACCCCCAGCGGTTCTGTTTGGAAAGGGCCTTTACCGTTACCTGCCATCCACAGATGAAAGCCGGAGTGTCCCGGCTATGAGAACCAAGCAGACAGGAAGACACACGCGACATTTGGAAAGGAAAGGGTTTTTAAGGGGGGGGGGGGTCTGGGCACCCACGATTCGATTGACCCGAGGCCAACGGTTGAGCAAAACGATCAATGCAAAATTTTTTTTGAATTTTAGCGTGATTTAAAAAAAATAACATAAAATCGAGCGGCACCAACACCCACCCACGCACAAACACAACAACACACCAACAAACAGAGACACAACAGCAAACGACAAAACACACAACACACAAAAAAACAGACAGAGAGGGAAAACACACACGACACACCCAAAACAGGGAACCCCACAAGACAGACAGACACACTTTTAAAAGAGAAAAAACACCCACACACACACACAAGAGACAACACACCCCACACACCACACAACCACACACACACAGGACACAAACCGAAACAACACAGACAAACACAAGACAAACCAAAAAAAAAAGAAGACAGAAACATACACAGAGATCAAACACACACAAAAACACACAAGAAGAGGAGAGACACCACACCCCACACACAAACCAAAAAACACAAAAAGAGGGCACCACCAAAGAGAGACAGAACCCCACCAAAACAAAAACCCGAGAGAGAGAGAGAGACCACACACACACACCACTTAAAAATGCTGATCCCTTCACTCACATATGCGTTTTTCCACACAGGCTAACCAGGTTCTGTTCTGGTTCTGGTTCTGGTGCCAGTTTGTGCTGGTTCTACTCCATTCTCTAGACCTTGTCTTCCCCAGCCTGAGAGCCAGCAGACCGTTGTCTCCTCCCAGACCACGGTGGTTCTGGTTTCCTCCCCAGACCACGGTGGTTCTGGTTTCCCCCCAGACCACGGTGTTCTGGGTTCCCCATCCATTGTCCAAAGCTGACATCAACAGCTCTCTATGGTTAACACCAGCCACCCGTGTTTCAAAATTGCCCGCCAGAAGTTTTTGTTTCGAACGTCATGATAACCCCCCCCCCCCCCCCCCCCCCCCCCCCCCCCAGGTTTATTTGTGTGGAAAAGCAAGAACCGTTCGATATCTGGCCCTGACTCCGAACCAGCACCAGAAACCGCCTCGGTGGAAAAGACACACCAGCGATCCTCCATGTCAGAGGCTGAGTCATGTGTAAAGGAGGAGAACTGGCTTCTTACAACATGAAACATGAAGGGGTCAGATGATAAAGCTCAACAGCCTCTATGTGTTCTGCCTATTTATTTTATGCATGTCTCATTAGACCAGGGGTCTTCAACGTTTTCCTGGCCAAGGACCCCCAAACTGATGGCGAGATGGAGCGGGGACCCCCTAATTATATATATTGTATAACATTGTGTTATATCAAACTGGTCCTATAGTGCCATGTGTGCATTGATGACTGAAAGACATCTTCTGCCTCCATTTATCTGTTTACTACAGTGTGTTGAATTCATGTTAATGTGGATTTAAAGACATTTCAATTAGTGGGAAAAATATATATATATATATAAAAAAAGTCTAATCAACCAAAACTTTCGCGACCCCCATGCAGTACCTCCGCGGACCCCCTAGGGGTCGCGGACCCCCTGTTGAAGACCCCTGCATTAGATCATGCGTGTATTTAGAAAACCTTTTTTCTTTTTGGCCCTTTTTGTGGTGTTTTTTCGCACTCTTGCCTACTCTGTTTTCTGATTTGTCTGGCGACCGTTAAAAAATCAAGACACTGATTTCATCATCAACAACAACAAATTCCCACCCGTATTTTCTGTTTCTGTTGCTTAGTCTTAATTCTGAATCTGCAGTAGACTAGTCTTATATATGCTTGCCCTGTTGACCCGGCTCACACCTCCAGCTGGTTTCCTCCTCGAGGACCACAGAGCTGGTTCAAACCGGTCTCCCTCTAACCTTTCTGTGGCGTCTCGCTTCTGTCGCAACCAGGCCTTTTCTGCCCGGCAACAGTAGTACATACAGTGGTGCTCGTACGTTTACATACCCGTGCTTAAATTGACTAAAAAGGAATTTAAAAAAAATCCTCTTTTGTAAATAGATCTCAATGCCTTAATTTAAAAAAAAAAAGGAAAATACACCAATTAATTTAAGGACAGCACTTTTCTTTGTGAATGAATAATGTATTGTAAATAAATAAATGTTCTTCTGATAAAGCTCACTAGGCCTTTGGAATTAAAATACAACCCCCCCCCCCATCATCACATACCCTTCACCACACATAGAGATCGGCATGGGGAACTTTTACATAAAATCATCTCTCAATGCAAATCAAACCAGCTGTGAGTCTAAATTACACCATGCCAATCTCTATGTATGGTGAAGGGTATGTGATTATATGGGGGGGGGGATGATATTTCACTTCCAAGTATTTTAAGTATTTTTTTAAGTGCTTATGCCCCCTGCATTGTGACGAAGAACATCTATTTATTTACATTATTGATTCACAAAGAAAATTGGGGTCCTTTAAAGGTTGGATTTGTCCCTCTTTTTTTTTAATTAAGGCGTTAAGATCAATTTCCACATTTTTTTTTTTATTCCTCTTTTTAGTCAACTTAAGCACGGGTGTGTAAACTCATGAGCACCACTGTATGCAACCTCTGCTCTCTAGCTCCTTTGTTCCTTCTCCCTGACCCTTCTGTGTTGTCCTGACCCTTCTTTGCGCAAAGAATAAACACTTAAAATACTCATTCATGTTGTGGTTTGGGGTTTTGGGTGTGTTTTTTTCCCTTTTGGCCTTCCTTGTGTTTGTGTTAAGTTTCCTCCCCGGTCTTGTATCGTTGTTGTCCTGTGTCCCCCTGAGTGTCTGCATGTTCTGTTCCCTGTTTTATTTTGAAGTCTGTTTTTCTTTGTCTCGTCTTGTCTTTCGTTCTACTTCCTGTGTCTTCCCGCTCTTGTGATCACCTGATGTTCCCCCCCCCCCGAGTCCCTGCCCTCTCGTCACCTGCCTCTCGTTACCTCGTTACCTCGTTACCTGGTGTATGTAATGTCTGTCCTTCCCTTGTCTCTTGTCAGATCCTTCTTTCTCGTCCTGTCAGTACCTCGTCTTGCTGCCGGTTCCCGTATGCCCTGTAAGTCTCTTCCCTGTGTACTGTCCTGTCTTTTCCGCACCCTTTTTTTCCCAATGGATCCTTGCGGCCTTTGTGTTTTGGATTTTGGAATTTTTAGTTTTTTTTAGATAGTTTTGAACTCTTTATTCCCTTGTGGATTGTTTCTGTTTTTTCCCCAATAAATGACCCTCTTCTTCTTCTTTAACGACAAAACAGAACTCATGGTGTTTGCCCCTCAGTCACTTCTCAAAAAGGTTGGTGACATCACATTGGATGTGGATGCCTGCTCCATCTCTGCATCCCCTCAAGTACGCAACCTGGGCGTCATCATGGACTCCACCCTTTCCTTCCAACAGCACATCAACAACACTACTAAAACGGCCTTCTACCATCTCAAGAACATCTCCAGACTCCGACAGTGGCTTTCCAATTCTGTAGCTGAGACCCTCTTCCACTCCTTCATCACTTCCCGTCTTGACTACTGCAACGGTATCCTTCTTGGTCTGCCTAGCAAATCCACTGACAGACTTCAGTACGTCCAGAACTCTGCGGCTAGGATGCCCACCCACACAAAACCTGGACTTCACATCACTCCCATCCTGAAGAAGCTACACTGGCTGCCAATTAAGTCCCGGATCAAATATAAAACTCTCGTACTGACATACCAATCTCTCCATGGACTTGCACCTCAGTACCTAACAGATGTGCTCCGCCCATACACTCAGTCACGGTCCCTGCGGTCCTCTGACAAGGACTTGCTTGCGTCCCTAAATCCAGGCTCCGGACATTGGTGACGAGCCTTCTGTGTCGGTGCACCATCGCTCTGGAACCAGCTTCCTCTTGCTCTTCGCTCTGCCTCCTCTATCATAACCTTTAAAACCCAGCTTAAAACTACCTCTTCACGGGGTTATAAATTTTCGTCCTGGCCCCTCTTAAACCCTTAAACCAAAACCCCCGCCGCTTTTTGTCCTCTTCCCCCTGCTACAATACAGCAGGCTGGGTAAAAAAGACGTTTTTTGTTTCCGGTTGTTTTGGGGACTTTTTTTTTGTTTTTGGACCTGACTTGCATAAAACCCATATGGAGCAGCTTCAGAAAAGGGGATAATTTATTTTAAATTCATCATTTCCCTCCACATAGGTACATCAGCTTCTTTGGCCACGCCCCGGTCAGGGTTTTTTTCTGTTAACCTTCCGGGAAAGGGAGATTTTAAAGGGGGAAAATTTCCCATTTGTTTTTAAGAAGCCCTTGCTTTTTGATTTTTAAAATACAAAAGAACAAAACTTTCCTAAGAAAAATTGAGCAGCGGTTGGTTGATTATTTAATCTGTATAGAAGGGGTAAAAAGAAAGGAAAGAAGGAAAAAAGGGAAGAAAGAACAAAAAAGTGGAAATGGGTTATGTATGGGCATCTGAGTCGAGGGGTAATAAGAAAAGCAGAAGATTTTTTTTAAAAAGAATAAAAAAGAGAAAGGGGGGTGGGACTTGAAAAGTTTTTTATGAACTTTTTCCTTTTCCTTTGTTTTCAATTTTTGGAAGTTGTGCAGAAAAGGGAATCCCCTTTTTACGTCCTTTAAATTTTGGATGAAGTTGGGGGTTTTTCCCTTGAATGTGATGTTCTCCATCGAACTTGGACAGGAAAGTCTGAAGGATTCTCTAGAGTGACGTCTTCTTTTTGGACTCGGCCCGATAACTGGCTTGGACCGAAGAGGGGGACTGACTACGTCCTGATTTCATTCAGATCTCACCAAAACATGTAAAGAAATCTTTTTGTCACCACCGAAAAATGGGGAGTTTTTAAAGAGTCATGCGGGAACTGGGTTTAGTTCCCATCACATAAAAGGTGGCCCTAAAGTCTGGGAAAAAGATATTAAATAAAAATATATATATATATAACATAACGCAAAGGTTGGGCTAAGAAAGTCCTACCACCCTTTAGCAGAAACCCGTGATTTTTAGGGGGCCGGTCTTTAAGCAAAATCTAAAATCCCCTCCGCAACCCTTCCCCAAGTCCCAAAGGCCCTTTTTTGTTCCATCTGAATAATTTTAAAAACATAATTAATTGGAAAAATGTTGCCCCGGTTAAAAAACAAAACAATAAGAAATGATTCCGCTGGTGGTTTTGTCTTAAGGAGTGCAATGGAACTTTTAAAGGGCCCCCACTTTGACCAGTGATATATTTTTTTTTTTTTCCTTTAACAAATAACATTTTACACTTGCCCCTAAAGTTGTATGTACAAAAAAGAAAAACAAAACGAAGGAAAAGGTTTGCGGCAAAAAAATTTGGGTAATGAACATAATGTCCTTTTTTTTTAAAAAAAGCCATTGATTCTGTGAATTCTGACAAAAATGATGTGTATCACGTTGAAGCAGCGACGGCCAAATGAAGCTTTTTGAACCAGTGTCTGTATTTTCGGAGCCCACAAGATGGCGCTCTTGGAGAAGAAGAAGAGAAAGGCCTGAGGCGTTGCAATTCAGTAAGCTCGTTGGAGATGAGCTGCGCCTCCTCGCCTGTGTGCTGCTGATTTTAATTAACAACAGACTGGAGATGATCACTGATCTGATCAGATTTAGTCTCTCTGGCTTTTGACAACGTGTGTTCTGGAGAGAATAAGACTTTAAATCAGACACATAGCAGTTAAAATCCCTCCGATTCAAAAACAATAAAAAGTTTATATAAAGCGTCATCATGTTGAGTGGATTGTGAACCAATCAGCTGTTAAATCAGCTGAGAGGACAGCGTTTCCCAGCATGCCCTGGGTCCGCCTGGGTCTTACAGTCGGTGAAAAGCAACTGCGCTGCCTGGTCTCAGACCTGCGGCCCCTGGTCCCAGACCTGCGGCCGCCCTGCTCTCGTGAGATCATCGTTGCCCACGTGTGCACGACGTCAGAGCGAGTCGGGATCAAGTCGGACACAAATCTACCCAGCATGCAACGGGCGCCGAACGCCGGTGATCGATTCTGCGCAGACCTGGCTCATCTCCAACGAGCCTGATGTCTTCTCAACCCTGTGTTGAACAGAGAGCGCCATCTAGTGGGCTCACAAAATAAAGACACTGGTTCATGGAACTTCCTTTGTTGAATTAATCTACAAGTGTTGTGTGTTCAGGTGCATTCTGGGCGTGCTGGTCTTACAGGGAGGTGTGTTCAGGTGCATTCTGGGCATGCTGGTCTTACAGGGAGGTGTGTTCAGGTGCATTCTGGGCGTACTGGTTCTTACAGGAGGTGTGTTCAGGTGCATTCTGGGCATGCTGGTCTTACAGGGAGGTGTGTTCAGGTGCATTCTGGGCGTACTGGTCTTACAGGGAGGTGTGTTCAGGTGCATTCTGGGCGTGCTGTCTTACAGGAGGTGTGTTCAGGTGCATTCTGGCGTGCTGGTCTTACAGGGAGGTGTGTTCAGGTGCATTCTGGGCATGCTGGTCTTACAGGGAGGTGTGTTCAGGTGTCATTCTGGGGTGCTGGTCTTACAGGGAGGTGTGTTCAGGTGCATTCTGGGTGGCTGGTCTTACAGGGGTGTGTTCAGGTGCATTCTGGGCACTGGTCTTACAGGGAGGTGTGTTCAGGTGCATTCTGGGCGTGCTGGTCTTACAGGGAGGTGTGTTCAGGTGCATTCTGGGCATGCTGGTCTTACAGGGAGGGGTGTTCAGGTGCATTCTGGGCGTGCTGGTCTTACAGGGAGGTGTGTTCAGGTGCATTCTGGGCAGGCTGGTCTTACAGGGAGGTGTGTTCAGGTGCATTCTGGGCGACTGGTCTTACAGGAGGTGTGTTCAGTGCATTCGGGCGTATGGTCTTACAGGGAGGTGTGTTCAGGTGCATTCTGGGCGTGCTGGTCTTACAGGGAGGTGTGTTCAGGTGCATTCTGGGCATGCTGGTCTTACAGGGAGGTGTGTTCAGGTGCATTCTGGGTGTGCTGGTCTTACAGGAGGGTGTTCAGGGGCATTCTGGGCATGCTGGTCTTACAGGAGGTGTGTTCAGGTGCATTCTGGGCGTACTGGTCTTACAGGGAGGTGTGTTCAGGTGCATTCTGGGCGTGCTGGTCTTACAGGGAGGTGTGTTCAGGTGCATTCTGGGCATGCTGGTCTTACAGGGAGGTGTGTTCAAGTGCATTCTGGGCGTGATGGTCTTACAGGGAGGTGTGTTCAGGTGCATTCTGGGCGTGCTGGTGTTACAGGGAGGTGTGTTCAGGGGCATTCTGGGCGTGATGGTCTTACAGGGAGGTGTGTTCAGGTGCATTCTGGGCGTGCTGGTCTTACAGGGAGGTGTGTTCAGGTGCATTCAGGGCGTGCTGGTCTTACAGGGAGGTGTGTTCAGGGGCATTCTGGGCGTGCTGGTCTTACAGGGAGGTGTGTTCAGGTGCATTCTGGGCGTGCTGGTGTTACAGGGAGGTGTGTTCAGGGGCATTCTGGGCGTGATGGTCTTACAGGGAGGTGTGTTCAGGTGCATTCTGGGCGTGCTGGTCTTACAGGGAGGTGTGTTGTTCAGGTTGCAGGATGTCTGGCATGGGGGTGGTCTTACAGGGAGGTGTTTCGGTGTTTCATGTGGCTTCATGGTTCGTGCATAGGCCCTTACATTGAGGTGTGTTTTCAGGTGCATTCTGGGCGTGCTGGCCTTACATTGAGGTGTGTTCAGTGCATTCTGGGCGTGCTGGTGTTACAGGGAGGTGTGTTCAGGTGTCATTCTGGGCATGCTGGTCTTACAGGGAGGTGTGTTCAGGTGCATTCTGGACGTGCTGGCCTTACAGGGAGGTGTGTCAGGTGCATTCTGGGCGTGCTGGCCTTACATTGAGGTGTGTTCAGGTGGACATTGTGTGGTGCATTTGCTGGGGGTTACAGGGAGGTGTGTTCAGGGCATTCTGGGCGTGCTGGCCTTATATTGAGGTGTGTTCAGGTGCATTCTGGGCGTGCTGGTGTTACAGGGAGGTGTGTTCAGGTGCATTCTGGGCGTGCTGGTGTTACAGGGAGGTGTGTTCAGGTGCATTCTGGGCGTGCTGGTCTTACATGAGGGTGTGTTCAGGTGCATTCTGGGCGTGCTGGTCTTACAGGGAGGTGTGTTCAGGTGCATTCTGGACGTGCTGGCCTTACATTGAGGTGTGTTCAGGTGCATCCTGGGCGTGCTGGTCCCAGAACACACCTCTGATTAATAAAGACACTAAGTCCAACCCTTTGGGACCATGCACCCGGCCCACCAACCCTTTTTTCTGCCGTCAAACTACCTAAAGTGGATTTGGACCCACTTAGACCGTTGGATCAGGGCCCTGAATCGATTTCAATGTGCTCACCCGTTAGATCGTTGGTCTCGTTCGTGACGCAGTAGCAGAATCTTCTCCTGAACCTGCTGCTTTCTAAGCTTTTAATGCTGGAAACTGCAAAACAGCAAAACTGCGTATTACATTTTATTTCATTCAGCAATAATAAAGTCCAAACGTGTGGCGCTATAATACAAAAAAGTGTCCACATTTTACACTCGTGTTGTCTTTCCGTCAACATTGAAAATCAACACTTATGTTGACGCTTTTCATCGACTTTTTCTTACTTTTTTGTCCCATTTTTCAACACTTTTGACGCTTTTTTTGACATTCTCAACACTTTAGTTTTAGTTATTTTTTTGGAATTTATGGTCAACAAACCTCATTTATAGGAAATGATACCTAATGTTTGAGTTATAAAAGCAGAAATTAGGAATTATTGAGACTAAAATTAAAGGAACGGATGTTGATGATAACCACAGACTGGAATATGTCAACTTTTACTCAACACTATTTCAACAACACTTCCATTTGTTTCTCAAATGTTGTAAAATTGAATAAGACCCAAAATTAATGAAAGTAGAGATTTGTACTTGCCAAAGAGCGTTGGGTGGAATCAATCATGTTATTTTGGGGAAATAAAAGAACATTGATATATAGACAATAGGGCAATTTGACCCGAGGACAACATGAGGGTTTAAAGGCAGTTACATATCCATCCACTAGATGGCAGTACTGGCAAGGTTATATTTATTATAGAAATGGACACAGTAAAGCGGACTTTTCTCTACAAATTGAGGTCCAATATGAAGTCTAACTGTTTAACTCTTTAATATCTGGTGACCGAGCAGCTTTGGGAGGAAGGAGAACTTTGTAAAGAGTTGATATTTACTGTTGTAGACGAGCAGGGTGAGTTTGTGGAGAGCCAGAGAGCTGTAGGACGTCACGCTGAGGAGGGAGAAGAGCTGCCGGGAGCCTGCAGGACAGCAAGAGACACGGGAGGACTTCTATTAAGATGCATCGGCATACAAGGTTTCAGTCAAGTTGTTTTGGTTCAAACCAGGGAAACGTATCAAACCAAGTTTTTAACCCTCGGGATGTCTCCACCTTCGGGACCCTCTCGTGTCCTCGGGTCAAACGGACCCGGGACTTATTTGGGGTTTTAAAAACAATTCTGAAAAATAAAATTTTACTTCATATTCTATTAAAAAGACCTGCTCTGGTTTATCGGCATTTCTTTAAACCAATCACAATCGTCTTGAGCGGGCCTAAGCGTCGGACGGAGCCACGGTGCCGCTGCTAAATAGTCTCAGAAGTAGTCTTAGTCGTCAACTGAAACTCAGATTGGACAGATAGTCTAGCTAGCTGTCTGGATTTACCCTGCAGAGACCTGAGGACCAGGTAACCATAGTCCTCAGATTGGACAGATAGTCTAGCTAGCTGTCTGGATTTACCCTGCAGAGACCTGGGGACCAACCATAGTCCTCAGATTGGACAGATAGTCTAGCTAGCTGTCTGGATTTACCCTGCAGAGACCTGAGGACCAGGTAACCATAGTCCTCCGATTGGACAGATAGTCTAGCTAGCTGTCTGGATTTACCCTGCAGAGACCTGAGGACCAGGTAACCATAGTCCTCAGATTGGACAGATAGTCTAGCTAGCTGTCTGGATTTACCCTGCAGAGACCTGAGGACCAGGTAACCATAGTCCTCAGATTGGACAGATAGTCTAGCTAGCGGTCTGGATTTAACCTGCAGAGATCTGAGGACCAGGTAACCAGAGTCCTCATGAATCAGCCGCAGGTTAGAGCGCCGACACAGAGACAGAGGACGGGGACGGACATCCGAAAAAGTGACGAAAGGTGGCTAAAAGTCGACAAAAAGTTTCTACCAATGTTATGTAACCCTGGTCGTCAGGCGACAAAAAGGCAATGAAAAGGCGACAAAAAGGCGACAAAAAGGCGACAAAGAGGCGACAAAAAGGCGATGAAAAGGCGACAAAAAGGCGACAAAAAGGCGACAAAAAGGCGACAAAAAGGCAACGAAAAGGCGACACAGAGTCGACAAAAAGGCAACAAAAAGGTGACAAAAAGGCGGCGAAAGGGCAACAAAAAGGCAACGAAAAGGCGACAAAAAGGCAACAAAAAGGCGATGAAAAGGCGACGAAAAGGCGACAAAAAGGCGACAAAAAGGCGACAAAAAGGCGACAAAAAGGCAACAAAAAGGCAATGAAAAGGCGATGAAAAGGCGGCGAAAGGGCAACACAAAGGCAACAAAAAGGCAACAAAAAGGCAACACAAAGGCAACAAAAAGGCGGCAAAAAGGACCAGGTAACCATAGTCCTCAGGAATCAGGCGCAGGTTAGAGCGCCGACATAAAGAAAGCGGAAGGGGACGGACTTCCGACCTAAATGAGTGAAATCCGGCGGAATTTCCGTCGGCAACGAAGCAATCCTGGAAGTGGTACGTCGTGGATGTAGACCGGCACGGACAGAGACCACAACAAGCAAGGGAGAAAGTGTTTTGTGTCATTTGAGTGAACTGTTCCTTTAAAGCTCTGCAGTTTGACCTCTGCAGGGAAAGAAAAACTGTAATGTAATCACAACAGACATTAAAAAGAGTTACAGCTCAGCATTGATCTGCATATGACAGATATTATGACAACGCACCCGATTGGCTGGTGTTGATTAAGGTATTGACCAGGGGCGTGAGGTCGATGGCAGCCGGGTCGATGTGCTCCGCCGGGATCTCTGGGAAATAACAGCAGATATCATAGTCAGGTTTTAATCTCTATTATGGAATTAGCAGCATCAGCGAAACGTGGCTGTTTTATTGCATGAATGTACTAAAATGACAAAAACAGTGACAGTTCTCCAGAGGAATTAGTCCCCGGTGGGGTAGTTATCGGAATAACACCAGGTCAGGGAGGGGATGGGTCTCATTTACTGAGTCAATGGAGTCTTTTTATTGACTATAATATACATATTTTATCAGTTGGATCTGGAGGATGTTCAGTTTTCAGTCGCATTTGTTCTTCTGATGTTGATTTATAAGTAGATAGTTATTATAGAATTAGATAATTAGACTATTAAATCAAGAATGTTTTGAAAGGATTTATTAACATTTCTTCTTGTTAAAAGGGATAATTTGGGCACCCGGAGAGCTTAGTTGGTGCTCCTCGTCACAGCGGGCCCTGGTTGGATTCTCCGACCTGCGACCCCTTTGCTGGGTGTCATCCCCCCCCCCCTCTCTCTCCTTCATGTCTTCATCTTTCCTGTCAAATAAAGGCCTAAAAATGCCCAAAAATAAATCTTAAAAAAGGGGGATAGGTCAGATTCCTTGTCAATCAAATCACAATTTCCAATTTCAATTACCTAAGGAGAGTGGCCCGGTTGGCTCAGTTGGTGGAGCAGGCGCACATATACGTAGAGGTCCAGGGTTCGAGTCCGACCTGTGACCTGCAGGTCTTCTCCCTTTCTCACCTAGATTCACGCTCTACCGATTCATAGCATTCCAAAAAACAATCCATATTTTACATTTTTTCGTTTTGTAATGGCGTGTATATTATCACACAGGGCTGTAGTCAAGACCACCTTGGTCGAGTCCAAGACCAGGACTAATCAAGTCCAAGTCAAGACCAAGTCCAAAGAGGTTTGAGTCCAAGTCAAGACCGAGTCCAAAGAGGTTCTAGTCCGAGACAAGACTGAGACCGGGACAGAATAAAGGTCTTATGCATGACAGTATCAAGACCATCACTTTGGGTTTCCCTTTCCCTCCAATATTATTATTATCAACATAATAAAGACACCTGGACTCGGTCCAGACCAGAAGCCCAAAAGCCAGATCTGGCAAGACCAGTGGCCGAGACCGAGACAAGTCCGAGTCCAAATACTAGCGAGTCCGAGACAAGTCAGAGTCCAAATACTAGCGAGTCCGAGACAAGTCAGAGTCCAAATACTAGCGAGTCCGAGACTAGCGAGGGTAGTACTCGACTCTGGTCTTGGACTCTAGTACTACAGCCCTGCTCGAGTCCAGTCTTGGGCGTCATGAAGTCATGAGTCACTCGGTCAAGACCAAAAGCCATATTGGGCAAGACCAGTGGCCGAGACCAAGACAAGTCCGAGTCCGAATACCAGCGAGTCCGAAACCATAGAAAAAAACGGTCTTGAGTCCGGACTCGAGTCCAAGACCGGACTCGAGTACTTCAGCCCGGCTATCACATGGGAGAGTAACTACATGTGGCCGGGTTGGCTCAGCGGGTGGCGCAGGCGCACATGTGCTTTGAGGTTTGTGCCTCGACGCAGACGTCCGCGGTTCGAGTCCGACGAGGGGCGACTTCCCCCCCTTTCTCACCTAGCTGTGCTGTCGTGGGTTAAAGGCGGAAAAGCCCCAAAAAATAATAATTAAAAAAAAATGTAACTACATTGTTTTTTTTAACCGTTTTTGAATCGTATCATGAGCCTAAAAATCGATATTGAATTGAATCGGGCACCCCTACTGAACTTGCACTTCCCCAATCTGTTGTATGTCTGTGGTCCAAGGCGTGTATAGTATATATATATATATATATATAATGATATATATATATATATGTATATATATACAACACGTATAACTCAAACGCTGAGTGACCTTTTCACAGCAGACATTTTGTTTGACTTGTCGTGGTAGGAGAAGCTCAGCTGAACCTGATCACTTTAACGATGGCTCAATGTGAGTCCGCATGCACGACACCGGGGTCTCTCCTAAGTGGAATGCGGCCATCATTAATGGTTTGGAACACACCTGTGCTTTTACTACTATGACCTGTCCACAACTGCAAGTTGGAATTACATCCGGACTAGTGAATCCGATGAGTGAGTCCGATCAGGAGTGGAATCGAAAAATTGAGATTTAAAAAAAAAAAAAGAAGCTAAACCCAGATTCCATTGGGCTCATAAACGCTGACTTGAAGGACATTTGAAAACATGAACATGACTAAGTTCCCAACCGAGCCGCCCCGCTGTGACAGTTCAGTAATCATCTTAAAAGTACATTTTAAATAATTCCCAAAGCCTGAAGGCCGTCCACACCGAGAACCAGAACTATAAATCAGTTTTAAACGTCTTTTCTACCTCCAGTGGACGGTGGAGTCCACACCACGACGACAGTGGAGAACGATACCGGTGGGATCACTTTCAGAGCCATGTGGTGAACGATAGAGACACTGACAGCCAATCAGAATCCTTCTGAGTTTACAACATGACACGGCGGAGAGAGACACTGACAGCCAATCAGAATCCTTCTGAGTTTACAACATGACACGGCGGAGAGAGACACTGACAGCCAATCAGAATCCTTCTTAGTTTACAACATGACACGGGGGAGAGAGAACAGCCAATCAGAATCCTTCTGAGTTTACAACACGACACGGCGGAGAGAGACACTGACAGCCAATCCGAATCCATCTAAGTTTACAACATGACACGCCGGAGAGAGAACAGCCAATCAGAATCCATCTGAGTTTACAACATGACCACGGCGGAGAGAAAACACTGACAGCCATCAGAATCCTTCTTAGTTTAAACTGACACGGCGGAGAGAGACACGGGACAGCCAATCAGAATCCTTCTGAGTTTACAACATACACGCGGGAGAGCCCACTGACACCAATCAGAATCCTTCTTATTTACAACACGACACGGCGGAGAGACACTGACAGCCAATCCGATCCATCTAAGTTTACAACATGACACGCCAGAGAAACAGCCAATCGAACCCAAATCTTGAGTTTACAACATGACACGCGGAGAGAGACACTGACAGCCATCAGAATCCTTCTATTTTACAACATGACACGGGGAGAGGACACTGACACCCAAATCAGAATCCTTCTAAGTTTACAACATACCGGCGGAGAGAGACCTGACAGCCAATCAGAATCCTTCTATTTACAACATGACACGGCGGAGAGGACACTGACACCCAATCAAAAATCCTTCTTAGTTTACAACATGACCGGGGAGGAGAACAGCCATCAAATCCTTCGAGTTTACAACACGACACGCGAGAGAGACACCTGACAGCCAATCAAACCATCTAAGTTTACAACATGACAGGCGGAGAGAGACACTGACAGCCAATCCGAATCCATCTAAGTTTACAACATGACACGGCGGAGAGGGGGGACACGCCAGCCAATCAGAATCCTTTCTAAGTTCAACATGACACAGCGGAGAGAGACACTGACAGCCAATCAGAATCCATCTAAGTTTACAACATGACACGGCGGAGAGAGACACTGACAGCGAATCAGAATCCTTCTTAGTTTACAACATGACACGGCGGAGAGAGAACAGCCAATCAGAATCCATCTGAGTTTACAACATGACACGGCGGAGAGAGAACAGCCAATCAGAATCCTTCTTAGTTTACAACATGACACGGGGGACATTGACACGGTAGAAAGAGACACTGACAGCCAATCAGAATCCACTTGAGTTTACAACATTGCTCAGCAGAGTTATCGTTAACTTTATGGTTCTTGGTGCGGACGGCCCTTTAGGCCTGGGGGGGGGGGCGTCTTAGACCTTATGGGTGGGACACCATGCTTGAAATACACTGGGGGACACCCTGGTTTGTGGGACATTCCAACATGTATCAACACAACTTGTATTCCTTTGTCCCTGTGACACATGTGTTCAACTTGCTGCGTGGACTGAACTCACATTCCCCCTTTGACTGAGCATGTAAAGCCTGAAAATAAGCAAAGGAGAAGAAAGAGAAGAAAGAGAAATGGTGAAATGAGAAAAAGACCTGTGGACCAGGATGTCTCTCCGGTGTCTCTCGTCCTGCCGCCTGTCTCTTAAAGCGGGGGGGGGGGGGGGTGGGGGGGGGGGGGGGGGGGGGGGGGGGGAGAAATCACACAGACATCCGATGTTTTAAAAGGCAAAAGACATCATTTTCCTGCTCATTTGTTCGTTTGTAGCATGGATTTCTGCATTAATCGTCTCTCTGTGCCACTTTTATCCTCTACCCTGTAACATTTTTACTGTATTAATGTTTTTGTGAGGCAATTTGTGACATTGTTTTTGGAAAGCGGTGTTCAGGCTTTCCAGGCGGTATTCCAGGCGGATTATTCCGGTTCCAGGCGGTGTTCCAGGCGGTGTTATTTCCGGCGGTGTTCCAAAGGGGGTTTCCCAGGGGTATTTCCAGGCGGTTCCGGCGGTTGTTCCAGGCGGGTTTCCAGGCGGTATTCCAGGCGGTTGTTCCAGGCGGGTTTTCCCGGCGTTCACAGGCGGTGTTCCAGGCGGTATTCCAGGCGGGGTTTCCAAAGGGGGAATACACATATACATACCCACCATATATACACATACCTACACAATAACATACACACACATATTAACCCCATACCTACACATATACATCCCCACATATAAACCATACCTACACATAACATACACACATATATACACATACCTACAATATACATCACACATATATAGCAACATACCTACACATATACACATAATATACACATACCTACCATTACCACACACATATATATACACACATACCTACACCTAACATACACACATACTGTTATAAAACATACCTACACATAGACATACACACACAAATATACACAACCTACACATATAAAATACACCACATACCTACCAATACATACACACATTACTTTATATACACATACCTACAATAACTACACCATATATATATACACATACCTACACATATACACATAATTACACATACCTACACATTAACATACACAATATTAATATACACCATACCTACACTTACATAACAAATATATATACACATACCTACACATATACATACACACTTAATACACATACCTACACAATACATACACCCATATATATACACATACCCACACATATACAAACACATATTATACACATACCTACACATATAAACATATATATACACATACCTACACTATACATTTCACCCATATATATATACACAACCTGCACATATACATACAACCATATATAAAAACATACCTACACATATACATACACATAACATACACATCCACACAACATACACACATATATAACACACACCTACACATATACATACACCATATAAAATTACACATACCTACACTATACAGACACACATATATATACACATACCTACACAATACACTATATTACAACAAACCATCCACATATTACATACACATATACTGTAATACACATACCTACCATAACTACCAAAACATAACATCCTACACATTAAACCACATATAGAATAACAACACATATACACATATTATATACCTACCAAACATACAACAATATAATATTCAAACACAATTCACCCTACAATACTAAAAAATATAATAAAACCTACCTACACAATACATACCGCACCTTGATACACATACCTCCCAAACCCTACCACCATATAATAACACATATACACTATACCCTACCCACATTACACCCCTTTATATACACATACCCACACATATACATCCCAAAATATTATTAAAACTACCTACACATATACCCAAAAATACACTACCACTAAAAATACACCATAAACTACCACTATACATACCACATATATATACACATACCTACACAGTACAACACCATATAATACACATACCTACACATACATACACACCTATAATACACATACCTACACATATACATACACACATATAATACAAAATACCTACACATAAATCACACATATATATACACATACCTACACATATACATAAACCACATACTACACATATACACTTTTACATACACATATATATAACCCCATACCTACACATATAATACACACTATATATACACACCAAATATCACACATATAATACACATACCTACACATATACATACACACATATATTACCCATACCTACACATTCATAACCATATAAACACATACCTACACATTACATACACACATATAATACACATACCTACACATATACATACACATATATATAACCATACCCACACATATACATACACCAATATATACACACATACCTACACATATAATACCATACCTACACAATACATACCACATTAAACCCTACTACACATTACATAACACATATATACACATACCTACACTATACATACACAATAAATATAATAAACCATACCTACACATAACACACAATATATAACCCCTACCCACACAATACATCACACATATAAATATTTCACATACCTACCCATATACTAACACATATAAAAATACCCCATACCTACACATTACATAAAACCATATATATACACATACCTACACTATACATACACCATAATACACATACCTCCCTATACAAAACATATTATATACACATACCTACACATATACATCCCCACATTATATAACATAACACATAACATACACAATATATACCCCTACCTACACATATACTACACCATATACACATACCTACACAATAATTACACATCCTACACTATACATACACACCATATAATAACACATACCTACACATATACATACACACATATATATATACAAAAATACCTACACATATACATAGTATATATAAAATACCCACACAATTTCAAACCCTACCTACACATACATACCACTATATATCCAATACCTCAAAATCTACCACTTAAACACTACCACCACAATTATACACCAACCACCAATACTAAACAATATTATACCATACCCCACAATACAACCACATATGTACGGTACACTTCTTATTTCATTTTTAATTTATTTTTTAATTTTTTTTAATTTATTTTTTTTAATTTTAATTTTTAATATGGCATTTAAGTCATTTAAATTTGTTTATTTTATTTACTTTTTTTAAATTTTTTTTTTTTATTTTATTAAATTTTTTTAAAATTTATTTTCTGATTTTATTTATTTTATTTTTATTTTTAATATTTTAATTATTTTTTTTTTTTTTTTTATTTATTTTTATTTTTTTTACTGGGTTTTTTTTTTTTAAATTTTTTTTTTTTATTTTTTTATTTATTTTTTTACTTTTAAATTTTTTTTTTTTTTTTTATGTAATTTTTTTTATATTTTTTTAAATTTTTTATTTTTTTTATTTATTTTTTATTTTTTGGGTTTTTTTTTATTTTTTTTTTTATGTCATTTAATCTTAAATTTTTGGGCTTTATGTTTTTAGTTTATTAGTTTTATTAATTTTAAATTTAATTTGAAACCCAAAAAAATGGTATCCAAAAAAACCCCATTATTTTCCCATATAATAAATTATTTTTACTACTACTATCCCCCCGCAAGCTGCGCCTTGCCTAAAATGTTACCAAAATCAAATACAACAGTCCCTGTTGGGAAAAAACCCCAATTTGGGGAAATAATTTTTAGCTCTCGATTAAATTTAAACGGAAAGGGGGTTTTAAAAAAAGCTTCTCCTTTTTTATACTGTTTTTAATATACGTACATAAATACACCAGTTGACAAGTGAATAAAAGGCAGGTTCCTCCAACCGTGTGCACTGCAACATCAATACAGAGATGTGAGGACGTCCTACCTCGGCTGCAGAGGACGAGGAGCGAGACGGTGGAGACACAGACTATAAAACAGAGGCGTGGACGCCGTGTGGCTCTCCGTACGCCCGCCATGACGCCGCTGGAGCGCCGCTGTGACCACGGAAACACAAAACTGAGTTTTTCATCATGTCAACAGCATCACTATGATCTCACTTCTTCCTATCACGGCATTAACTATGGTTAAAATGCCTAATCGAATAATCCACTAACTGTATAGCTCAAAAAGAATTACACCTTATTAGACAGCGGCTTGAGAAGGTTTACCATAAGTATATACACCCCCCCTATGTTAAGAATACAGGGGCATAAGTACACACCCCTATGTTAAAATCCAGGGCATAAGTACCTCCCTATTTTAAAACTACAGGGGCATAAGTAAACCCCCCTATGTTAAACTACATGGGCATAATTAACACCCCCTATGGGTCTACAGGACATAAGTATCACCCCCCTATGTTAAAATACAGGGGGCATAAGTATACACCAACCACCCCTCATGTTAAACATACAGTGCATAGTATACACCCCCGAGGTTCAACATACCGGTGGCATAAGTATACACCCCTATGTTAAAATCCAGGGGCATAAGTATAACACCCCCCATTTTTCAACTACAGGGGCAAGTTATCCACCCCCCCTATTTAAAATACGGGCTAAGTACACAACCCCCCCTATGTGACTACAGGGGGCCTAAGTTACACCCCCCTATGTTAAAATACCGGGACTAAGTATACACCCCCTATGGTTAAAATACAGGGCATAAGTTCCCCCCCCTATGTTAAAATACAGGGACATAAAGTATACACCCCCCTATGTTAAAATACAGGGGGCATTAGTATACACCCCCTATGTTAAAATACAGGGGCATAAGTAAAAAGATCTCCAGTTTCTCTCGCAGAGGAGAGAAACTAAAACAATAGTCACATTTAACAGGCTGATATTAGAGACGTTGTCCTCGTTTTTCATAAAGAAATGACTCAAAACGAATTAATGCCGATTCATTTAATAGTTGACAACTAATCTATGAATCTTTGCCGCTCTAATTCAACTGTCCAAATTACTAAATTGATGTATCAAGTTGAGGGAGGCAAGACACGACTATTTACTTCCTGTGAGCTTACTCGTGTATTGGAGAAAGTGATCTAATCTAATTAAGAAAAATCTAAAAAATCCAAGACAGTAATCCAAGAAACTCACCCGCTGTAGTGCTCCTGTAAAGTGTGCAGCGCTGCTGATGATCCCCCGGCAGCATCAAACCCTCGGCCCGTGTATCACACGCCTGCGGTCAGATAAGCATTAGGCGAGCCCCCCCACCCCCCCGAACAGCAGAGGCTGGCAGCTTCCTGAGCTCTGTGCAAAGAAATACAAAAAAACATGGTGTCTGGCTGCAGGCTGGGCACTGTCCTAACCCGCCCCACTGCAAAAAGTATCACACTTAAAGGGACAGTTGGTGTATGAGTCACTCTTTGTAGTCAGTGTGTTAGCGCAGTAGACGCCGGTCGCACCCCCCCCCCCAAGACCCACCCCCGCCCCCCACCTCAAGACCACCCCGAAGAAGCCGGCCAGAGATAAGCATAGGAGCGCAACAGTGTGTTTCCAGAGGTAAAAGTCTGTTAATTTTCTCAAATATGCCCCTCTCATTCCCCTGCTCTGGTATTTCCCCCTCTCATTCCCCCTGCTCTGGCATTTCCCCTATTCCCCTGCTCTGGTGTTTCCCCTCTCATTCCCCTGCTTGGTGTTTCCCCCTCTCATTCCCCTGCTCTGGTGTTTCCCCCTCTCATTCCCCTGCTCTGGTGTTCCCCTCCATTCCCCTGCTCTGGCATTTCCCCCTCTCATTCCCCTGCTCTGGCGTTTACCCCTCCATTCCACTTGCTCTGGCGATACTAGCCAGTCAGAAGCAGAGCATGAGGCCCTGACAGTACCTAGGTAAGGATACTAGCCAGTCAGGAGCAGAGGTATGAGGGCCCTGACAGTACTAGGACTACTAGCCAGTCAGGAGCAGAGTATGAGGGCCCTGACCGTACCTAGGTAGGAATACTAGCCAGTCAGAAGCAGAGTATGAGGGCCCTGACAGTACCTAGGTAAGGACTACTAGCCAGTCAGAAGCAGAGCATGAGGCCCCCTGACAGTACCTAGGTAAGGACTACTAGCCAGTCAGAAGCAGAGTATGAGGGCCCTGACAGTACCTAGGTAAGGACTACTAGCCAGTCAGGAGCAGAGTATGAGGGCCCTGACAGTACCTAGGTAAGGGACTACTAGCCAGTCAGGGGGCAGAGTATGAGGGCCCTGACAGTACCTAGGTAAGGACTACTAGCTAGTCAGGAGCAGAGTATGAGGGCCCTGACAGTACCTAGGTAAGGACTACTAGCCAGTCAGGAGCAGAGTATGAGGGCCTGACAGTACCTAGGTAAGGACTACTAGCCAGTCAGAAGCAGGTGTATGTTATATATTTATATAATATATAAATTTTGTCATTTAGTGGATTTAGTGTGAATTTATTTACATTAAAAACATGAAGACTTTGGCTTGTGGTGAAAGTTAAGCGTGGTTCCTGTTACTTAGGTTTTTGTATGAATGCATGTGTATATAGTTGGGCCAGAATAGGACTTTGGTGGGGGGGGTCCCACAGTGAGGGGTCTGGATGTCCCCCCCCCCCCCCCCCCCCCACCAGGGAAATTTTGAGCACGATGGTGCACTGTTTTTTCACCAATTTACGTTTGAAATATCAATTTTAAGTGGGTGTGTGGAACCCTTGGCGCTTTCTTAGTGGGTGTAGCCTACTACGTACACCTGCGTATGACGTAGTCTTACGTAGACTTACGTAGACCTAACTGAACTAACGTGATATCCGTCAACAGAACGGACAGCTAGCTTACTTAGCTTGTTAGCTCGGCATTTTGTGTAGCAAACACGAAAAGTAGACTTTTTAAGTGGTTCTACTTCTTCTCTTACCTGGTGTAGGAACGTGTATTTGTCCTCGTGTCCACAGCGGGTCATTTTTTTAATGTAGAGCTCGTGTTCAATTTCGAAATTGTAGTTGTTTGTAATGTGTCAGTTGCTCCTGTCAGTTTGGTTCCTCGTTCCGGGAAGCCGCTGTCCAATCAGATGCTCCAGCCATCCACCGAAGGCCCGCCCACATCTCGTTTTTTTAATTTTTTATTAATTTATTTTTAAACTTTACAAACATGTTTTACAATATTCAAACAATTCAGCATCATACAAAGAAAATTTTCATTTCCATCCAGGGAACATTATTTTATTTTATTTTAATTTTATTTAAAAAAAATAAAAAATAAATCAATTACATACATAAAAAAAATAATATACGTATTTTTATATATATATATATATTTTTTATTATTATTTATTTTATTCATTTATTATATTTTTTAATTAAATAAAAAATTTAAAAATATATACATATATATATTTATTTTTTATTTTTTTATTTTATATATATAAATATATATATTTTTTATATTTAATTAAAAAATATAATAAATGAATACAATAAAAAATAATAAAAAAAAATATATATATAAAAAATAAAAAATATGTATATTATTTTTTTATGTATGTAATTGATTTATTTTTTATATATATATTTTTTTTTAAATAAAATTAAATATATATATATATATATATATATATATATATATATATATATATATATATATATATATTACAAATGTCTAATCTGTCATTTGATGCCTTTTGAAGATTTTTTCCATCTTTTCTTGGCTTCTTTATGCACATTAATACACATTTTTTACCTGGGGGGGGGGGGCACACTGTGTGTAAACTCCACTTTCTGGACATGCAACTTAAATTATTTGCTGAATGCTGTTTGTTTTCCATAATTACCCCATAAAGGGATAGTTGTGGTTATTATTTAATTGATTTATGATTTATCAGTTGGCCTGTTAGGTAGCCCTACCGACATGGTGTGGTTAGATGAACCCTGCCTTATGTCTTTATGTCTTCATGTATTATGTCTTTATGTCTTGTGGGCAGGACGCAGTGTGCTGGCTGTTCAGAGGGACACTTTTTGCAGTGGGGGGGCGGGGGTAAATGGGCTTGATAAGCCACTGGAGGGACATCCGAGCCGTGGGGACGAGACGTGAATGAGAGACGTGAATGAGAGGGCTTAATGACGCCGGGGGAGTGGGGGACACTTTGATCGCCTTGGCATTCACGTTGGGACACATGGAGACACACAGCAGTAAGACACACAGCAGGGACACACAGCAGTAAGAGACAGAGGAGGACACATGAAGACACACAGCAGTAAGAGACAGAGGAGGACACATGGAGACACACAGCAGTAAGCAACACAGCAGGGACACACAGCAGTAAGAGACAGAGGAGGACAAAATGGAGACACACAGCAGTAAGTAACACAGCAGGGACACACAGCAGTAAGAGACAGAGGAGGACACATGGAGACACACAGCAGTAAGACACACAGCAGTAAGAGACAGAGGAGGAACAGGGGACACACAGCATAAGCAACACGAGGGACACACAGCAGTAAGACAGGGGACACAGGAGAAACAGCAGTAAGCAAAACCCGCAGGACACAGCAGTAAGAGACAGAGGAGGACACATGGAGACACCCAGTAAGTAACACAGCAGTAGGCTAAGCAACACAGCAGGGACACACAGCAGTAAGAGACAGAGGAGGACACATGGAGACACACAGCAGTAAGACACACAGCAGGGACACACAGCAGTAAGACACACAGCAGTAAGAGACAGAGGTGGACACATGGAGACACACAGCAGTAAGACACACAGCAGGGACACACAGCAGTAAGACACACAGCAGTAAGAGACAGAGGAGGACACATGGAGACACGCAGCAGTAAGTAACACAGCAGGGACACACAGCAGTAAGAGACAGAGGAGGACAGATGGAGACACACAGCAGTAAGCAACACAGCAGGGACACACAGCAGTAAGAGACAGGAGGACACATGGAGACACACAGCAGTAAGTAACACAGCAGGTACACAGCAGTAAGAGACAGAGGAGGACACATGGAGACACAGCAGTAAGACACACAGCAGTAAGAGACAGAGGAGGACACATGGAGACACACAGCAGTAAGCAACACAGCAGGGACACACAGCAGTAAGAGACAGAGGAGGACACATGGAGACACACAGCAGTAAGACACACAGCAGTAAGAGACAGAGGAGGACACATGGAGACACACAGCAGTAAGTAACACAGCAGGGACACACAGCAGTAAGAGACAGAGGAGGACACATGGAGACACACAGCAGTAAGCAACACAGCAGGGACACACAGAAGTAAGAGACAGAGGAGGACACATGGAGACACACAGCAGTAAGCAACACAGCAGGGACACACAGCAGTAAGAGACAGAGGAGGACACATGGAGACACACAGCAGTAAGACACACAGCAGGGACACACAGCAGTAAGAGACAGAGGAGGACACATGGAGACACACAGCAGTAAGCAACACAGCAGGGACACACAGCAGTAAGAGACAGAGGAGGACACATGGAGACACACAGCAGTAAGACACACAGCAGTAAGAGACAGAGGAGGACACATGGAGACACACAGCAGTAAGCAACACAGCAGGGACACACAGCAGTAAGAGACAGAGGAGGACACATGGAGACACACAGCAGTAAGCAACACAGCAGGGACACACAGCAGTAAGAGACAGAGGAGGACACATGGAGACACACAGCAGTAAGTAACACAGCAGGGACACACAGCAGTAAGAGACAGAGGAGGACACATGGAGACACACAGCAGTAAGACACACAGCAGGAAGAGACAGAGGAGGACACAGGGCTGCTGTGGGCCTGGGAACGCACACACACACATACAGACACACACACACACACACACACACTGCAATGTTAGACTTTGTTGTAATTTCTACAGTTACCACGAAGTGCCCCGTAAAATACCATAATTTTCTTTTCCGGTTCTTTACTGTAATAAAAATTGCATTATGGTTATTAACATTTCATTCACAGTGATTTACTGTGTATTTTGAATTTGCAGAATATATTGTGGCTGCAACCCCTTCCCCCTGTCGGCTTTAAGTCTCATGCTCGTTAACCCTCGTGTTGTCTTCCCGAAAATCAACACTTTTTCTGTCAATGTTTGTCCCTTGTTTTTGACATTTTCAACACTAACTTTTTGCAAGTTTTACAGTTATTTTCGGGAATTATTGGTCAATAAACTTCATTTATAGGAAATTATATCTAATGTTTGAGTTAGAAAAGCAACATGAGGACAACATGAGGACAACATGAGGACGACATGAGGACAACATGAGGACAACGTGAGGACAACATGAGGGAAACATGAGGGCAACATGAGGACAACATGAGGACAACGTGAGGACGACATGAGGACAACATGAGGACAACATGAGGACAACATGAAGACATGAGTGCAACATGAGGACAACATGAGGGCAACATGAGGACAACATGAGGACGACATGAGGACAACATGAGGACAACTTGAGGACAACATGAAGACGGCATGAAGACAACATGAGGGCAACATGAGGACAACATGAGGACAACATGAGGTCAACATGGGGACAACATGAGGACAACATGAAGACAACATGAAGACAACATGAGGACAACATGAGGACGACATGAGGACAACATGAAGACAACATGAGGGCAACATGAAGACAACATGAGGGCAACATGAGGACAACGTGAGGACGACATGAGGACAACATGAAGACATGAGTGCAACATGAGGACAACATGAGGACAACATGAGGGCAACATGAGGACAACATGAGGACGACATGAGGACAACATGAGGACAACATGAGGACAACATGAAGACGGCATGAAGACAACATGAGGGCAACATGAGGACAACATGAGGACAACATGAGGTCAACATGGGGGCAACATGAGGACAACATGAGGACAACATGAGGGCAACATGAGGACAACATGAGGGCAACATGAAGACAACATGAAGACAACATGAAGACAACATGAGGACAACATGAGGACGACATGAGGACAACATGAAGACAACATGAGGACAACATGAGGACAACATGAGGGCAACATGAGGACAACGTGAGGACAACATGAGGACAACATGAGGACAACATGAAGACAACATGAGTGCAACATGAGGACAACATGAGGGCAACATGAGGGCAACATGAGGACAACATGAGGACGACATGAGGACAACATGAGGACAACATGAGGACAACATGAAGACGGCATGAAGACAACATGAGGGCAACATGAGGACAACATGAGGACAACATGAGGTCAACATGGGGACAACATGAGGACAACATGAAGACAACATGAGGACGACATGAGGACGACATGAGGACAACATGAGGGCAACATGAGGACGACATGAGGACAACATGAGGACAACATGAGGACAACATGAAGACAACATGAGGGCAACATGAGGACAACATGAAGACAACATGAGGACGACATGAGGACAACATGAGGACAACATGAGGGCAACATGAGGACAACATGAGGACAACATGAGGGCAACATGAGGACAACATGAGGACAACATGAAGACAACATGAGGACAACATGAAGACAACATGAGGACAACATGAGGACAACATGAAGACAACATGAGGACAACATGAGGACAACATGAGGGTTAATATTAACAGTCTACGGGTTTCACACATGAATCAAAGTCATACAGTTTTTAATTCAATACTTTATTAATAACTGGTGCAATTGAAAAGACAAAAAATTTAAAAATCAAGTAAGAATACATTTGCATATTATATCATCAAAACAAAATATTCTAAGTGTTCTAATAAAGAATAAAAATGGAGAGTTTTTCTTTTTTTTAAACTATAATGAGAAAATGATGCACAGCTCTGAAGGCCACTAGTGTAAAGTTGTCCAAACGTCCCTTTAAATAAAAACTAAGAACATCAAAAGGTTTGGTTTTTTTTCGGACCCCAACAAGCTGCTGTCAGTTAACTGGCACCGAGCCGTCGGTAACATCCAATCACCACGCAGTCGGTAACATCCAATCACCACGCAGTCGGTAACATCCAATCACCACGCAGTCGTTAACATCCAATCACCACGCTCGGAAAGACCTTTACTTTCCTTTCTCAAAGCGACATGGCTGCATTTACACAAGAACGGCAGACATGACCTTTAACGTCCTTCTCTTCATATTTACCCCCCCATCTCTCTGTGGAATCACCCCTGTGGTCTACAGGACGCCCCGTAGCTGGTCTAAAGGTCCTGCTGGTCTACAGGACGCCCCGTAGCTGGTCTACAGGTCCTGCTGGTCTACAGGACGCCCCGCAGCTGGTCTAAAGGTCCTGCAGGTCTACAGGACGCCCCGTAGCTGGTCTACAGGACGCCCCGTAGCTGGTCTAAAGGTTCTGCTGGTCTACAGGACACCCCGTAGCTGGTCTACAGGTCCTGCAGGTCTACAGGACGCCCCGTAGCTGGTCTACAGGACACCCCGTAGCTGGTCTACAGGATGCCTTGTAGCTGGTCTACAGGACGCCCCGTAGCTGGTCTACAGGATGCCTCGTAGCTGGTCTACAGGATGCCTCGTAGCTGGTCTACAGGACGCTCCGTAGCTGGTCTACAGGACGCCCCGTAGCTGGTCTACAGGATGCCTCGTAGCTGGTCTACAGGATGCCTCGTAGCTGGTCTACAGGACGCTCCGTAGCTGGTCTACAGGATGCCTCGTAGCTGGTCTACAGGACGCTCCGTAGCTGGTCTACAGGACGCCCCGTAGCTGGTCTACAGGATGCCTCGTAGCTGGTCTACAGGATGCCTCGTAGCTGGTCTACAGGACGCCCCGTAGCTGGTCTACAGGATGCCTCGTAGCTGGTCTACAGGACGCCCCGTAGCTGGTCTACAGGATGCCTCGTAGCTGGTCTAGAGGACGCCCCGTAGCTGGTCTACAGGACCCCCCGTAGCTGGTCTACAGGATGCCTTGTAGCTGGTCTACAGGTCATTCTCGTCTACAGGACGCCCCCGTAGCTGGTCTACAGGACGCCTCGTAGCTGGTCTACAGGACGCCTCGTAGCTGGTCTACAGGTCATTCTGGTCTACAGGACGCCTCGTGGCTGGTCTACAGGTCATTCTGGTCTACAGGACGCCCCCGTAGCTGGTCTACAGGACCCCCCGTAGCTGGTCTACAGGTCCTGCTGGTGTACACTCTAAGAAATAACTGTATGTCAATATGTGTGTATATATATTTATTTTTTTAAAGATTCTTTTTGGGCACTTTAGGCTTTTATTTTGATAGGAGAGAGGGGAAATGACATGCAGCAAAGGGCCGCAGGCCGGAGTTGAACCCGGCCCACTGCGTCGAGGAGTAACCGTATGTATACAGAATATGTGCGCCCGCTCTACCAGCTGAGCAACCTGGGCGCCCAAGATGTGTATATTTTAACAGAGACTGTCCATAGAATGAGATTCAGGCCATTGTAATTTTGTTTTTGTATAATTGGTCGGTTTCGGGAGATTGTAGACGCCCACGTTGATAGGTTGAATATTCCTTCTGCAGGTATCCAAATGTATTTTCATATCTTCCCTAAAGTATTGGACGTGAGAGGGACCTTTCTTCAGGAAACTGGAGGTTCAGAGTGTTTATGGTGACAGGCCCTATGCAAGGATCCAGATTTCGGGGTGGGGGGGGGGGTGGAGGGTCTGAGATCATAACAGGAAAGGAAGCCCTGAAATACATATATACATGTCAACTTTTACTCAATACTATTTCCAAAACACTTCCATTTGTTTTCAAATGCTGTAAAATTGAATAAGACGCCCCAAAGTTAATGAAAGTAGAGATTTGTACTTGGCAAAGAACATTTCAGATTTTAAGTCCCCCCCCCCCCCCCCCCCCCCCCCCCCCCCCCCGCTTGTGTAAATGCAGCCTTCCCCATGGATATTACAACCACTTTGTGCTGCATGGTGACAGCCATGGCAAGAAAAGCATGCCCCAAAAAATTAAAACAACACTGTAAAAAGAACCGTACGGTAGAAGGCCAAGGCACAAATAATTCATAGCAATTGAGATGTCGGTCACATGACGTGGTTATGTAGAACGTGGAGATCAGTGCATCGCTTAGTCTGCAGTACAACAATATTTAACAGAAGAAGCGCTGTTGCCGTCTGGACTACAAAGGTGACGTAAAGTGCTCCTTTTCATTCAGAATCGATGCTCGTGCAGAGAGTCGAAGGACAGAAAAGACAAGGGACACAAACATGGAGGGACACATGGAAGAGGGCACACGTGTGTTGGAAAACGCTTGTTTGAAATACATATGCATGCTCCATACAGGGCTGTGGTACTCGAGTCCAGGGCTGTGGTACTCGAGTCCAGGGCTGTGGTACTCGAGTCCAGGGCTGTGGTACTCGAGTCCAGGGCTGTGGTACTCGAGTCCAGGGCAGTAGTATTCGAGTCCAGGGCTGTGGTACTCGAGTCCAGGGCAGTAGTACTCGAGTCCAGGGCTGTAGTACTCGAGTCCAGGGCTGTGGTACTCGAGTCCAGGGCTGTGGTACTCGAGTCCAGGGCAGTAGTACTCGAGTCCAGACTTGAGACTGTTTTTCTATGGTCTTGGACTTCTCGTCTTGGACTCGCTAGTATTTGGACTCGGACTTGTCTCGGTCTCGGCTACTGGTCTTGCCCAATATGGCGAGTCCAAGTCAAGACCGAGTCCAAAGAGGTTCGAGTCCGAGTCAAGACCGAGTCCAAAGAGGTTTGAGTCCAAGACAAGACCGAGTCCAAAGAGGTTTGAGTCCGAGTCAAGACCGAGTCCAGGACAGAATAAAGGTCTTATGCATGACAGTGTCAAGACAATCATTTTGGGTTTCACTTTCCCTCCAATATTATTATCAACATGATAAAGACACCTGGACTCGGTCCAGGACAAAAGCCCAAAAGCCATAGCTGGCAAGACCAGTGGCCGAGACAAGTCCGAGTCCAAATACTAGCGAGTCCAAGACTAGCGAGTCTGGTCTTGGACTCTAGTACAACAGCTGTTTGAGTCCAGTCTTGGTTTCGAGTCCGGACTCAAGACCATTTTTCTATGGTCTCGGACTTGTCTCGGACTCCCTAGTATTTGGACTCTGACTTGTCTCGGCCTCGGCCACTGGTCTTGCCAGATCTGGCTTTTGGGCTTTAGGTCCGGACCGAGTCCAGGTGTCTTTATTATGTTGATAATAATATTGGAGGGAAAGTGAAACCCAGAATGATTGTCTTGATACTGTCATGCATGAGACCTTTATTCTGTCCTGGACTCGGTCTTGACTCAGACTCGAACCTCTTTGGACTTAGTCTTGACTTGGACTCGACTAGTCCTGGTCTTGTACTGGTCTTGGACTCAACTAAAGTGGTCTTGACTACAGCTCTGGCTCCATATGAGGACCATCCTCTGGCTTTAACCCTTGTGTTGTCTTCTCATCAGCCGTGCAACTTTTTGCTTTTCAGGGTCAAAACCGAAACCTTTTTCCAACGTTTTGGTCGTCTTTTTCCAAACCTTTGTTGCTTTTCTGTGGGCTGAATACTGCATGTGCCAACAGAAAGTTAATTTGAATCATTTATTCATTTAATGTGCTGTAACTAGGGCTGGGTATCGTCCTTTGTTTCCGATTCATAAGGTCCTGATTCGTTGACATTTCAGATCTCGACAATTAGGTCAGGGACAATTTCAGAGACGATACAAATTGATCTTGGACATAAAAGAGATTCTCAAAGAACTGTTTTTACAAGCAACCCTGGAATATGTTTTTTTAAATGCACCCAAGTTAATGTTTACATCAAAAACTGACCCCCAAAAAGTTTGTTCAAAGTACTTTTCTACTATCCATCCATGTTGAAAAGGCAGATGATGAGCTTTAAAGGGACCTGCGTGGTTTCCGCGCAATTTCCTTTTAGCCAGGTATCTGTCCTTGATCCGCTAGCTAGCTAGCTAGCTGCCTTTAAACTGTTTTCAACACTTTGGTCTTCTTTTTTTGAAACTTTTGTGGCTTTTCCCTGTGTTTTGATGTTTTAATCAGTTTTATTTTGTCACTTTTTCTGATGTTTTGGCCAATTTGTTTCTGCACCTTTTCTGACGTTTCTGTCGTCGATGTTTTTTTCAAATGCTATAAAATTGACTAAAACACCCACGTTCAATGAAAGTAGTGAGCTGAACATTTAACTCACTTCTCAAGAGCGTCGTCCGGAACCATCCATGTTATTTCTTTTGACAATTTGGTTGAAAGAAAGCCCCCTTTCTGATATAGAAACCTTATGAAAATGGGTCAAACTTGACCCGAGGACAACAGGAGAAATAATCTTGTTTTTCCCGCCAAAATGTCAGATAATTTCGCCAACTCAGTTTCCATCATTGGAAAACGTTAGTTTCAGCGGCATGAACCGAAAACAATGAGCCAGATCTTTGTCAATCAAGCAAGAAACTCCAAAGGGAATTACACAAACTGATTGGCAGATCATTTTCACATTTTGACCGAAAGGGTAGCAAAAAAAAAGACTTGATAAAAATGGAGACCCACTGTGTTGTGCCCGCACACGACGGATTAGTCCGACTGCCTTTTTCTGCCGAGTGTCGGCCGTCTGGTTGGTGCTTCGGGGGCTTTAAGCATCACGAAACTATAAAACAACATTTTATACAAAAGCAAGACTGTACCGTGTGCTAGTTATAAAAAAAAAAAGAGAAGTCCATAGAAGTCAAATCACTACAGGTGACCTTCCTAAATCCTGTGTGGTGTGTTTGGCGCGTACGGGGATGAAGTGAAACACTAAATCCAGGACGCCGATGTGGAGTCGTTCTCGGCTGCAGAGGCACGATGAATGAAAGTCTACAGGGATGTATTATTATCTTTGTGTTGGATCTACATGTGGTGACTATTCATGTTTGATCCTTTGCTCTTTATAATATAGAATTGAATGGGCTTCCGTAGCCGAAGATAAATACCTGTAATACAAGAGGATAAATAGATAATACTAATTAGAAGTGTTTGTTCATTTCATTTGACTGGCGCTGCGTCCACACCAGGCTTCGATCCGAGCTGTTTGTAGGGCTCATTTCAAGAGACCCCCCCCCCCCCCCCCCCCCCCCCGAAATACGCTCCCATTGGCCAGGTTCAGGTAACGTCTGTAGAGTCCAAGTATGCCTTATGTGCAGGTAACATCTGCACATAAGGCACTTGCACCTAAACCTTTAATGTTGTGGTAGTTATTTCCCCATCTGGTCTGATCCTGTATTTTTATCAATGTTTTATTATCAATGTTGTCGTCTTTGTTGTCATGTACTACATGTTAACTTCTTGCGGGGACAAATAAAGGTCTCGAATTTGAAGTTTTTGAACTCGTTTTTAAGCAGCAGTTACAACACCAACTCTCATTCCCACTCGCATCATGTCCAAAAGGCGACGCTGGGTCAGGTCCCTTTGGCTTTTGTTAGGGACACAAAAATTCTCCCTAAGCCTAATGGAAGAACGCCTTTGGCAGAACTGTTTGGACGGGCACTGGTCCTGTAGACTTGGTTGGAGAGAGGCTTAAGCCAGTTGAAGCCTGGTGTGGAAGCCCCTCTTTGAAAAATCCCCTGACTCTGAAGGTGCTTTAACATGCTGAAAGTAATAATCCATGTGTGCAGATATAGTTGGTTGTCAGATGTTACATTCAGTATCATTGTGGCCCTAAATCTAAAGCAGTGAACGCTGTTCAGGCCGAGTTGTGATCGTCTTTTTTGTCGCAGTAAGTGGAGCTCGGGCTCGTCTCGTTTCCACGTCTGTACAATTAGAAACGTCGACCTTCGCAACCAATCGCTCGCCAGCATTTCTACTTTCTTTTCCTTGTTCTGGGCCAAATCTGAACTCCAGGATATTTCTTTAAATGCAGATTTTATTATTTGGGTTACTTGTGTGCAAGTGCCAGGTGTTGGAGTTTGGTATATAGACCTCTGTAATAATCAGTAATATACCGTTTCCTTTAAGTTAGTTTCACATGAATCCTTAGATTCTTTTAAGGGCCGCGATTGTTGAATAATCTGTGGATTATTCCCAAATGCTTTGTCCGAAACGCAAAGATATCCAGTTTACCGTCACAGAGGGGAGAAGAAACTAGAACAATATATATATTGACATTTAACAAGCTGACAGCAGAGAAGATTAACTCGTGTCCACAAAACGACTCATCCCAATTATGACAGTAGTTGGCGATTAATTTAATTGTTGACAACTAATCGATTAATCCTTTTTGAGTCGCGATGAACTGAACTCAGCAGTCAAGATGTTCAGAAACCTTTGTAAACCAAAAACAGTCCGTATCCCTGAATTCATGTGCCGAAAAAGCAGCAGAGTGAGATTTAGTGTTTTCAAATTCTTTTGAATTCTTTTAACCCTCGTGTTGCACTTTACGTTGAAAAATCTGGAAAAAAAAAACAAGTGAAAAAATGACCAAAAAAATCGTAAAAAGTGACAAATAACATCAAAAACGTTGGAAAAAGTGACAAAGTAAAATAAAATAGGAAATAAAATTGACAAAAACGTTGAGAAAAGTGTAGAAAAAGAACAAAATGTTGAAATTTCAACCCAGAAAAACACAAAGTTGCAGGTCAACGGGAAGACAACACGAGGGTTAAAAACATCTTCTTCTTTTTTTCAACTGTAAAAGGTTGCTGTGCATAAGGGGGTGACAAACAGCTCAAGAGCACAGTGTTGTGAAAACAAAAATCAGAAAAACAAGGATCAGAAATTCTGCTTTCTGGACAGAAATGAGGCTCAATCCACGGTGTTGACAGCACAACGTGAGAAAAGCAACAAAAAAACCCGACTGTCAGCAACTAACCAATGTTTTTGTTATCCAAGTCCCTCTTTCTCTCTGTCATTCACACACACACACACACACACACACACACACACACACACACACACACACACAACACACACACACACACACACACACACACACACGTTTCACTATCTTTATGGGACCCATCACTGACACAATGCATTCCCTAGCCCTTACCCTAACTTTAACCATCATCAACTAAATTCCTAACCTTAACCCTAATCCTCACCCTAACCTTAACCTAATTCTAACCCTAATCCTAAAACCAAGTCTTAACCCTCAAACAGACCTTTAAAGTTGTAGGGTCCAGCATTTTGGCCCCAAAGAGCTGTCCGGACCCCACAGCAGTAGTAGGTCCGGCTTTTGGACCCCACAAATGTAGTTAAATGAGACAACACACACACACACACACACACACACACACACACACACACACACACACACACACACACACCACACACACACACACACACACACACACCACACACACCCACACACCACACACAGGCACACACAATAAACAGAGATGGGAGACGATTGGCTCCGTTATCGCCCTCTAACCGCTGCCCCTCGGAAGGTGCATTATCATGCGAACCATGCAAAAAAAACTTAAAAATGTATTCATATAAAAAAATAAGTGTTACAAAATGGCATAGCAAGTAAATATATATATATGTCTATATATATCCATTCAATCGCTTTTTCCGTTTCCTGATATCCTGAACTTTGCAGTGTCTACACTAGAAATCGCATGCGTCACATGCAGTGCGGTTGGCTTTGCAGCAATAAAGCTTTTGGGTGTTTATAGTACGTGTATTAATGTTCTTTTTTGTCTTTTCTTAGCTAGGTTTTTGCGAAGAGTGCGCTGTACAGAGTTCTACTTTACAAACTGTCTGTTTTTTTCTTCTCTTTTTCGCGACGCCGTGGCTGTCCGTCTGGGCGGCGGTCGGTGAATGACATCGGCGTTGGCCCTCTGACCGTCGTTGGCCCTCTGACCGTCGTCGTTGCCGACGACGTCGCCGCTTGCGAACTCGCGGCATAAAGGTGGATTAGAGCCACCGCTCCTCCTGTGGCTTTGACCCAAACCGAGTTGGGTTTAGAGGCGTGGGTTGGATTCAAGGTTCTTATCTCGGGAGTCGTGGATTTTCCGAGCGAACGCCTCTCAGGGCGGCATGTTCCACACGGCGTCGCCGAAGCCCTCCCCCGTGGAGGAGAGCGGCAGGGCCCCCCCCCCGCTGGGCGTGAACGGGTCCGTGTCCGTGTCCGTCTCCTCCTCCGCCAGGTAGCTGGGTCTGGGTCTGGAGCCGGAGCCGGCGTCCCCGGGCGCCACCCCGGCGGCCCCGCCGACCAAGAAGTCCCCGCCCTCCTCGCGCTCCACGGAGATGCTGAACCCGCTCAGCGAGCGCTCCAGCTCCTCGTGGTTCACCGACAGCAGGGAGAGCGGCGAGTCGCCCCCCCCCCCCCCCCCCCCCCGTGGTCCTGCCCGGCCCCGCCGACAAGTCCTGCAGCGAGCTGATGGGCAACACCGTGGGCGCTCCGCGTACGTGGGGACGGCGGCCGTCGGGCGGCGCTGGTGGAGCTGCGAGGTCGGCGGGGCGTGACGGTCTGAAGGTCCGCGGCCGCCGGCCAACCGGACCCCCTCGGCGCTCGGTCCTCGCCCCCCCCCGACGGGCACCTGGTACGCCATGTGCGGGAACGCCTCTGCGTAGTTGAGGAAAACGCGGCGGACCTCGCCGTTGGGCGCGGCGCCGCAGGTCTCCAGGGTCATGCGGGCGGCGCCGGCGGAGTCCACCTGCAGGTGCTCCGTGTGCTGAATGTGCATGTCCACCAGGAAGTCCAACTTCTTCTCCATGTCCTCCACCTGGGACGGAGACACATGCAGCGGAGGAATACATTTACTACTGTGCTGTAAGTCCAGATGTTGAGGTGAGGTATCAGAAATACTAAGTTCTGTGTTACAGTTGCAAGAAAACCTAAATATCAGAGTAGAGATACAGAGAGGAAAATAAGTATTTGAACACCCTGCTATTTTGCAAGTTCTCCCACTTAGAAATCACGGAGGGTCTGATATCGTCACCGTAGGTGCATGTCCACTGTGAGAGACATAATCTAAAAAAAAAATCCAGAAATCACAATGTATGATTTTTTTTACTATTTATTTGTATGATACAGCTGCAAATGAGTATTTAAACACCTGTCTATCAGCTACAATTCTGACCCTCAAAGACTTGTTAGTCTGCCTTCAAAATGTCTGAAAAAAAAACTTAAAAATGACAATTTCAGACCCCCCTATGAACTTGCAAAATGGCAGGGTGTTCAAACACTTTTCTTCCTCACTGTATAAATAAAGAAATATGAAAAGTGTGGATATGCACGGTATTTACATAGTTAAAGGATTTTTTCATGATACAGTATTTACATAATTAAGGAGTTGTAACGGTGAACAGTAATAATGAATATATAGTAGCAGCAAAGTATTGCAATAATGTTGTGTAGTTTCAGACTCTCTGTCGGTACACGATCTGTTCCACAGTAGCGGTCTGCTGTTAGCCTCCACCTGGAAGCTAACGCTAGTTTAGCTAACAGCTAATTTGGCTAACAGGCTGGCAGCTTGATTCGGCCTAAAGTAACGTTACTCAAACTAAACGGCGGGAAAAGCAGCTCCAGCTAAACTAAGACTTTACAGTAATAATAAAGACAAGTAGTGAGTGATTGTGTTTTAAATGAGCACAAGTAAAGTAGAGCTGACGTAACAGCTGTTATACATTCAAACGGTTATTTTAAGTTTTAAGGGTCTTTTACACGCTGTCTCAGCTAGCGAATAAGCTGTATGCTAAGCTAACGTTAGCTTTCCGGTGGAGGCGACCAGACTTTCTTTAACTGTCTACGGGAACAGGTCGTGCAGTGTCATAAATCCGCCTTCATCATGACATCATCATGACATCTTCATGACATCATCATGACATCTTCATGACATCATCATGACATCATCATGACATCTTCATGACATCTTCATGACATCATCATGACATCATCATGACATCATCATGACATCATCATGACATCTTCATGACATCATCATGACATCTTCATGACATCATCATGACATCATCATGACATCTTCATGACATCTTCATGACATCATCATGACATCATCATGACATCTTCATGACATCTTCATGACATCTTCATGACATCATCATGACATCATCATGACATCATCATGACATCTTCATGACATCTTCATGACATCATCATGGCATCATCATGATATCATCTGCACATGTGCGAACATCTTGCACATGGGCAGAACGGATCGTGCAGGAGGGACGGATCGTGTACCGACACTCACTAAGTGTGTGTTGTGTGTGTGTGTGTGTGTGTGTGTCTGTGTGTCAGACACTTAGAGGGAGGAGTCACAAAGTCGACGTCCACAGGCTGGAAGGACTTCCTGTGGCGCTCTGTGGTGCATTGTGGGAGAATGAGTCTTGCACTGACAGTGCTCCTGTGTACTTATACACTTTACTTGAGTGTTTAATTTTCCCGCTACCTTCCACTTAGTTCCACTACTTTACAAAAACAATGTTTTATTATAAATCAAACTACACAAAATTGCATTGCAGATGACTTTATTGAATACAATGCTGCTATATATAAATAAATGCTGGTGTGACCAAGTTCTACGGCCGGTCTTCGGCTTTAAAAAGTAAGATTTGAAGCAGCAACATGTGCAACCCAATGCTGCAGATTTGGATCCGCATTTGACAACGTTGCGACAAACATGCCATCGTGTGTCTATTTGGATCGGATTCAAATCACCTGAAACGTTGGATTATTGATGTTTTTGGCAGTTCTGATCCTCACCTGTCTCTCCACCCGGACAAATCTACCCATCATGCTTTGGTCTTCGGTGTCGGGCATGGAGGCAGCTTTGGCTAGGTAGGTCTCACTCCTGCAACACAGGGACACTGAGTGGACATGGACTGCAGAGACATTTGCTCGGGGGGACATAAATCACAGATTCACCCGCTTTAGATACACTGCTTTAGAAATAAAAAGTTCCTGGACCCTGTTTTCCGTGTTTTTCTATTTTTGGTTAAAAAACATGTAGCCTATGAATTATCACTCAATTCTATGTTACATCTTCTTAGCCAACTTTATAACTTTTTACCACTAGTTTTAGACTTATTTTTGGAATTTTATGGCCAAGAAAACCTCATTTACATGAAATGATTGGGTGAAATAAGCAGAAATTATTAACTGTTTTGACAAATAGTCAGGATCAGATGGATGACGTAGACCATGAACGTTCATCGGTAAGCATTTGGAACCGTCCATGTTATTTTTTTGGGAAAGTTAGTTGACAACATTTTTTTTTTTACTTATACAGAAACTTTGAAAATGGGTCAAATTTGACCTGAGGACATCAGTCTTTGAAACTGGTCCATGTATAAGTATGTAGAGCTGCAACAATTAATCGATTAATCAATTAGTTGTCAACTCTTAACCCTTGTGTTGTTCATTTCCCGTCAACCAGACAAAAACAAAACAGTTTGGTCACTTTTTTTCAACATCGTTGTTACTTTTTCTGACCTTTTGGTTACTTTTTCTGACCTTTTGGTTACTTTTTCTGACATTTTGGTCACTTTTTCTGACATTTTGGTCAATTTTTCTGACATTTTGGTCAATTTTTCTGACATTTTTGTTACTTTTTCTGACCTTTTTGTCACTTTTTCTGACATTTTTGTTACTTTTTCTGACATTTTTGTTACTTTTTCTGACATTTTGGTCACTTTTTCTGACATTTGTGTTACTTTTTCTGACATTTTTGTTACTTTTTCTGACATTTTGGTCAATTTTTCTGACATTTTTGTTACTTTTTCTGACCTTTTGTCACTTTTTCTGACATTTTTGTTACTTTTTCTGACCTTTTGTTACTTTTTCTGACATTTTGTCACTTTTTCTGACATTTTGGTATTTTTCTGACATTTTTATTTTCTGACATTTTGTGTTCACTTTTTCTGACATTTTTGTTACTTTTTCTGACATTTTTGTCACTTTTTCTGACATTTTGTTACTTTTTCTGACATTTTGTATTTTTCTGACATTTTGTTATTTTCTGACATTTTGGTCACTTTTTCTGACATTTTGTTACTTGTTTTTCTGACATTTTGTTACTTTTTCTGACATTTTGTACATTTTTCTGACATTTTTGTTACTTTTTTCTGACATTTTGGTCAATTTTTCTGACATTTTTGTTACTTTTTCTGACCTTTTTGTCACTTTTTCTGACATTTTTGTTACTTTTTCTGACATTTTGTCACTTTTTCTGACATTTTTGTTACTTTTTCTGACCTTTTTGTCACTTTTTCTGACATTTTTGTACTTTTTCTGACATTTTTGTTACTTTTTCTGACATTTTTGTTACTTTTTCTGACATTTTTGTTACTTTTTCTGACATTTTTGTTACTTTTTCTGACATTTTTGTTACTTTTTCTGACATTTTTGTTACTTTTTCTGACATTTTTGTTACTTTTTCTGACATTTTGGTCACTTTTTCTGACATTTTTGCCACTTTTTCTGACATTTTTGTTACTTTTTCTGACATTTTGGTCAATTTTTCTGACATTTTTCTCTCTTTTTCTGACATTTTTGTTACTTTTTCTGACCTTTTTGTCACTTTTTCTGACATTTTTGTTACTTTTTCTGACATTTTTGTTACTTTTTCTGACATTTTTGTTACTTTTTCTGACATTTTTGTCACTTTTTCTGACATTTTTCTCTCTTTTTCTGACATTTTTCTCTCTTTTCTGACATTTTTGTCACTTTCTCAATGTTGTGGATGCTTTTTCAATGTTTTTTCCAAAGTTTTAAAATATTTTTTAATGTTGACTTTTTCTGACGTCTCTTTTGTGTGAAAAAAATAACAATAATAATTAACTGAAAACGAAAACCAATTTCAAGAATTTTTGATTTCATTAGTCACTCTCACCCAGATGGGACTAAAAAGTCAGGTTGGAAAAATACCAAAACCGTTGAGATGACTTTTCAGTCTAAAATGCAATTACATCTTACACATGTCCATTCATTGTTTCTCTGTGAAGAGATAGCAGGTACTGGGCACTGACTGGGCGGTAGTAAAAGCTTTCATGCGTTTCTTCTGTTTGGGGGTGAGGGGGGGTCCAGGGGCCAGAATCATGTCGATCCTTAAAGGAAGAGAAACAGATGACTCGAAAAAGAGGAGACATTGCGTTCATCTACAGATATAGACAATCTGTGGTAGTCTGCACTGGTCTGAGTATTTGTTCTACAGAGCATGCACATGGTCCGGCAGAGTACTGTCGTCCGATCTTTGACATCGTAAGGCCTCAGAGTTTCCTTAAACCGCTTCTTGTTCAGGAGGAATTGCATGATCCTGTGAGACAAAGACAAGAGTTTCAGACATGAAGGCGACAGAATCCATTTGATCAAACCTGGTGAACTACGGCATCGTCTTTGTGATAACTCATTTCAATTTTTCACATATTTCGAATTGAGGCCATAGTCAAAATCTCCATGCATCCATTTCTTTATTTATTAATTTATTAACTCAGGACAATGCACATTGACGAGCAAGCACAACAGAACACGTAAATGTGCCAGATTGTAGCCCAGGAGCTAATATTCATCTGCACAGGACAATTCATTGGTAGAAATTAAAATGGAAACACAAGTTAGCTGTGATTACATGTTTGGTTAGCTTTACCTGGCTCTTAAAGGAGGCCAAAGTGGGACGCTTGGGGGAAGTGTGTCCCATAATGCACTACCTTTAATAGATAGGGTTAGGGTAAGGGTTAGGGTTAGGGGTTTATATTAGTCTGTGTCTCCCAAGACGTTCCCAGGCAACATGGGTTATGTAGTATGTTCTGGGTCAGTTGGACATTTGTCTCGCGTAGTTTTTGTCTAGTCCATGCAACTTCCCGGGATGGGAGAACAACGTGCTCTGGTTTATTGGCATTTCTTTAAACCAATCACAATTGTTTTGGGTTAAGCACCAGACGGAGCAACGGTGCCTTGAATCCACTTTTACTGACATTACAGAAGTCTCTCGTTAGCATCTTGTATGCTACTTGTCACAAAGGGACGCATGCGCGACTCAAATCTGGGCTCTCTTCACATTGGGCAGTGACGGCATTTACGCTCTTTGCAGCGACGTTTTGGGACAGATTGGTGGGATCGATGTGGACGAGGTCTACACGGAGATGCCCTGTCCCACAGAACTCCCACTGTGAGCCGACTTTAACCCGACCTCTTCCCAGAGTCAGCGCCTGCTGCACGAGCTTCAGTGTTTGACAGACAAGTCTTGGGCCCTGAAACTGAAACCAGACGGGTCTGAGCATCCCATTCAGACCCATTCAAACCCAAAATAATGGGGTGGAAGGAAGCAGCGCTTTCACAGGGTTAATCACTCATCTAACAGGCCCTCACACTAGATTGAGTTCCTGCATTATGTCAGCTGGGTGGCCTATAGATGTTCTCCTGCTTAGACTCTCTGGTTTCCCATGCTCAGCTCTGAGGCTGCAGCAAACATCCAGAGCACCAGTCTTACTGTGTCTGGAGTATTTTAAACTGCAACGTACTACATCTCTGCAGCAAGAAAAGAGAACCAGAGGATCAGCGAAAACAAGATTTTTAGCTGCTGTTAAGAAGTTTCTGAGTGCTTTCTGGTTCTCTACTCCATTTTACAAGAACTAATCCCAATTAAAGACCAGTTCCTATAAGCCCCGTACCCATGATCTTATCCCATCACATCACAGGACCGTTTTCTCCTCCCCATTACATTTTTAAACAAATGGGGGGGGGGGGGGGGGGGGGGCAGCACAAGGTATTAACTCTGCAGGGGGCCCAAACTTTTGCAGACGCCATTTTTTTTGTTTTCTGTTATTTTGAAAGTGTAGATGATGGAAGTAAAATCTAACTTTTTGTGACATATTATACGAATGTCTAATCTGTCATTTGATGCCTTTTGGAGATTTTTCCATCTTTTCTTGGCTTATTTATGCACATTAATACACGTTTTTAACCTGGGGGGCCAAAACTTTCGAACCCCACTGTATATTGTATACTAGTATTTCGTTATATTTATATTCTGTGCTGTGTGACTGATATTGCTGCTGTAACACTATAATTTCCCATTTTTTGGGATCTATCTATCTATCTATCTATCTATCTATCTATCTATCTATCTATCTATCTATCTATCTATCTATCTATCTATCTATCTATCATCCTATCTATCTACTCATCTATCATCATCATCTATCCATCCATCCATCCATCCATCCATCATCCATCCATCCATCCATCCATCCATCGAATGACAAGGCTTTTTTTCGATACTAAGGAGGCAATTTGCCCATTCCTAAAAAGATACCCAGCCCCAGGGGCGTCAGACTGGGGGGGGGGGGGGGGGAGATACCCAGGGCCCTCATGTGATGAGGAGGCCCCAAATTTATGCTACAATGAACAGCTGAGGATGCGGGGAGGGGCCCGTAGACAATGCCTTTCTACCGGGCCCCGTATTTTGTGCCACGCCCCCGCCCAGCCCTACACATGATCATCACGAAAAAGTAGGAAGTCACATGTAAATTGGGAAAGTCACAAGACAGATCTTAATGAAATGTGGATTTAAAGCGCCTGACCTGACTGCCCTGATGACCAGCTTCAGTGTGGGGATCATCTCCTCCAGGAGGATGTCTGCAGGGAAGCCCCGGTCCTCTAAGGCTGGTTCTCCCAGGGCTCCAGAATCTGGCAAAATGAAACAAGTATTTACAAGAATGAGGGGTGACCCCGAAAAGTCGAATATTCTATACTTCGATGGAAGGAGCCTGATTCGACCGCCAGTCTCAAGGCACTGACACCCCCAGACCCCCCACCCCACAGACTCGAGTCTGTTCGCTGTGTCCCGTGCCGTCGGCGTCCATTTTGGCCGATTTTGACTCGTATTTTCTTCCGTTCAGCGAGGAACGACAACAACAATCCTTCTTGTGTCAAGTTGGGGGGGGGTCTACACCTGCTCTTTATGGAAAGACCCGGAAGATAAATAACATCCCAGACTCAGCACCAACTTAGCGCTGGTCTAGAGATAAGACCCGGTTACGTCTGGTGCTGGGGGGGCGGGGTTATCATGACGTTCGGAAAAAAAACTTTCGGCCCGGTCAGCTGTTAACCATAGAGAGCTGTTAGTGTTAGCTTTAAACATGGATGGGAAACCAGAACCACCGTGGTCTGGGGAGGAAACCAGAACCACCGTGGTCTGGGGAGGAAACCAGAACCACCGTGGTCTGAGGAGGAAACCAGAACCACCGTGGTCTGGGGAGGGAACCAACAGTCTGCTGGCTCTCAGGCTGGGGAAGATCCAGCTGGTTCTTAGAGAACTGGAGTAGAACCAGCACCAAACTGGCACCCGAACCAGAACCAGAACCTGGTTAGCCTTGGTGGAAAAGACATATCAGTGACAATTAGCAAAGCCCACACAGGTGACATGGTGATGGCCGCGTGGTCCGTGCCCACACCCCCCACGCGGTTTTACTTCCATACCTTCAGAGCTCTGGCGGAGCGTGTAGGCCTTCATGCGGAAGGCCGTGCGGAAGCGTTCCCGGTTGCTGAACCCGGCAGGTTTGGGCTCCTTGGAGGGACTTTCCTCGATGGAGTCGGCGTGACCCGTGAGCCTCCGGCCCGTCCCGACCGACGGCCGCGCGTTCTGCAGCCGAACACGCTCCAGTAAACTCAGTTTTTGGCTAGAATGCAAGATAAAAATGGAGAAAAGAGATACAGTGTGGAGGACGAGGTTGTGATGATATGACTGAATGTTCAAAGTCATACGACACAGTTCTTCTAATGACCAACTTCTCTATTAAAAATTAAAAAAAATTGTGAACTTTTTTGGCCCCAATCCCTTTTTTGGGGTTATTTTTTGACGTTTTTGTTGCTTCCATACCGTTTTAGACTCCCTTTGCGAAACTTTTGGTGTTTTTGTCAATGCTTTTGGAGCTTTTTTTTTTTAACATTTTTGATGCTTTTTTGATGTTTTTTCCCCTTCTACTGATATTTTGTCACTTTTTTCTATGGTGGCTAAGGAACTTTTGTGGGGCTTTACGAAGCCCAAACTGTATTTATTAGATTAGATTAATTAGATTAGATTAGATTTTACTTTATTCATCCCACAACGGGGACATTTTGGGGGGGGGGGGGGGGGGGGGGGGGGGGGGTTATCAGTCTGCTGCTGAAGGAGCTTCTCAGGGACGTGAGAAGTGAGAAAGCATTCGAGACGTGTAATAATACAGTCAGAATATCTGACTTTTTCTCTTGAATAAAGCATGTGAGTAACTCTCCGTGTCCGGTCCTGGATGTGATCTGGCCCCTAGTGAACCCCCCTGCTCTATACTCTCTTTGTAGGGACACGTATGCGTTATCCTCCACACCTGTCAGACCACACTGGGTTCCGAAACCTTGGTGAAGTTGATTCCAAATTCAGATTTGATAAAGGTTATATTACAGACGCTGCATCCATGTTTTATTAAAGTGTGCAGGCGAGGGGTGCAGACATGAAGGATTGCATCCATGAGGCGGACAGTTCTGCATCAATAAAGTGACAGACCACCATCCATCACAGCCCATGTTGATGGATTTTCCCATTGCTGCTATTTTTGGTTCTTGTCCGCTCTTAAATAAGAGAAAGGGAGTGTGTAAGTAAAAACTGTATATATATGTGTATATATATATATATATATACACATAATATATATGTATATATATTCCCTTTTTAACATATCAAGGGGTTTATCCTACATTTTTAATAAAAGACATCTAGGTGAAAACTGGACTCAATGGGTTTACGTCGTCTTTTAGGCTTCAAAGCTTTTGAACTATTCAGGGACTCGATTTCAGTATCTTAGGACTTGCAATAGAGTCCCAAGACGTTAAAACCCAAAACACAGCAATGTTAACGTAGCCTTAGGGGAAATTGTTGGGTCTCTCTTAATTGAAAAGCGTGGTCTACACCTAGTCTATTTCAATATCTCAGGGCTTGAAATAGAGTCCCAAGACGTTAAAACCCAAAACGCCGCAATGTTAACGTAGCCTTATGGGAAAATGTTGGGTCTCTCTAAATTTAAAAGTATGCTCTAAACCTACTCTATCTAGAAAGTGTCCTAAAATTAAGTATTTTTTTGATTTGACGCCATAATTAAAATAGAAATCCTGCTGAAACCATGTAGACGTCCCAGAAAAACTTTTCTTTCTACCCGACTTAAGCCCTTTGACCTGCAGATTCGCACCAGGGGGGTTGTGCGTCCTCCTAAAAATTTCAAAGGGGGATTCTGAGGCCGAACCAGCATCTTCTACAGGAGACGCCGGTCTAGTCTCAGCGACAACCTCTCCTTGGATCTGACTTCACGGTCCGCTGCCTCGCCAGAACAACGCCGCTCTCCTGGCAGGAGGAAGCCTCACAGAGCCGCGAGAGGATCGCTCTCCTTCATTGTCCAATGGCCGACAATATTCGGCAGCACAAAGACAAAGAGCTCCCGGGGTAAAATAAGACTCCTGTGTGCCTTGCAAGAGGCAGAGGGAGGCGGGGTAACCGGAGCCGCCGCCAGCCCGAACAGGGCCTCTGAAACGTGGAGCGCTCTCTGCGACTCAGCTCCCACAGCAGACACACAATATGAGCCTCTATGTGGCCTCGGTGCAGAATGGGGACGGCAGATTACGGCGCTGAGAGGCTGCAGAATGGGAAGCTTTAAAAGGACGAGGGAACCTCTTTCTAACTGCTTCTCCGGCGCATAAAGAGCCGAAAATTGCACGTGATTATCCCGTGGATCTCTGTAAATGAGGAAAATAATGCTCCTTATCTCCCACAGCTCTGCCGTCCCAAGACACATATTGGTTTACTACGGCCAAACAAACCTGCAGCGTTGCAACATTAAAGGGTTAACCAATTTTATTTGAACTTTTCAGAGTGGTTTATGATCGTTTCAAGCTGTTATGAGGAAAAAGAAATCTTCTCACCAGGTGAAATGCTACGATTTGGCAACATGAGACAATCAGATATGAGCTTCTACAGATGATCTACACAAGTGAATTTGGAGCTGAAAGGGAGTTCCTCTTCCAAAAACAGTTTGTCTGACTGATCGTCTGACTGTTTAGTCATCATGTTTTTTAGTTGTAAGTTGTAAGTAAAGTAAATGTTATTAGTATTAATAGAGATTAGAAAACGACGTTAGAAAAGGCCGTAGTCTTAATCTTGACTCCTACATAAATGGACAACTCTTAAAGGGGCGCTATGCAATTTTGTCCATTTCTTTGCTTTTTTCTGGCAGGTTTCTCTATAAACCCCCCCTACAGGTTTCTCTATAGACCCCCCCCCCCCCCTACAGGTTTCTCTATAAACCCCCCCTACAGGTTTCTCTATAGAACCCCCCCCCCCCTACAGGTTTCTCTATAGACCCCCCCCCTACAGGTTTCTCTATAGACCCCCCCCCTACAGGTTTCTCTATAGACCCCCCCTACAGGTTTCTCTATAGACCCCCCCCTACAGATAGAGCCCCCCTACAGGTTTCTCTATAGACCCCCCCTACAGATAGAGCTCCCTACAGATTTCTCATGTCATCCTCATGTTGCCCCCATGTTGTCTTCATGTTGCCCTCATGTTGTCTTCATGTTGCCCCCATGTTGTCTTCATGTTGCCCTCATGTTGTCTTCATGTTGCCCTCATGTTGCCCTCATGTTGTCTTCATGTTGCCCCCATGTTGTCTTCATGTTGCCCTCATGTTGTCTTCATGTTGCCCTCATGTTGTCCTCATGTTGCCCCCATGTTGTCTTCATGTTGCCCTCATGTTGTCCCCATGTTGTCCTCGTGTTGCCCCCATGTTGTCTTCCTGTTGCCCTCATGTTGTCCTCATGTTGTCTTCATGTTGCCACCATGTTGTCCCCATGTTGTATTCCTGTTGCCCTCATGTTGTCCTCATGTTGTCCCCATGTTGACCCCAGGTTGTCTTCATGTTGTCCTCATGTTGTCCCCATGTTGTCCCCATGTTGTCTTCATGTTGCCCCCATGTTGTCCCCATGTTTTCTTCCTGTTGCCCTCATGTTGTCCTCATGTTGTCTTCATGTTGCCCCCATGTTGTCCGCATGTTGTCCTCATGTTGTCTTCATGTTGTCTTCATCTTGCCCCCATGTTGTCCGCATGTTGTCCTCATGTTGTCCTCATGTTGTCTTCATGTTGTCCTCATGTTGTCCTCATGTTGTCTTCATGTTGCCCTCATGTTGTCCTCATGTTGTCTTCATGTTGTCCTCATGTTGTCCTCATGTTGTCCTCATGTTGTCTTCATGTTGTCTTCATGTTGCCCTCATGTTGTCCTCATGTTGTCCTCATGTTGTCCTCATGTTGTCCCCATGTTGTCCTCATGTTGTCCTATATCAATGTTCTTTTTAATTCCCCAAAATAACATGATTGATTCCAACGCTCTTTGCCAAGTACAAATCTCTACTTTCATTAATTTTGGGTCTTATTATATTTTATAGCATTGTAAAACTAATGGAAGTGTTGTTGAAATAGTATTGAGTAAAAGTTGACATATTCCAGTCTGTGATTATCATCAACATCCATTCCTTTAATTTTAGTCTCAATAATTCCTAATTTCTGCTTTTCTAACTCAAACATTAGGGATAATTTCCTATAAATGAGGTTTAGTGACCATAAATTACAAAAATAACTGTAAAACTAAAGTTAATAAGTTAGTGTTGCGTAGTGTTAAACATCAAAAAAAGTGACAAACACTGAAAAAAATGTGTCACAAGTGTTGAAAAAAGGGACAAAAACGTAAGAAAAAGTTAGAAACATAAAAAACCAGACATTAGGATCTTAATTCAGATTATTATGGGTTGCATTACAGCAGATGATGTGTTCCTATTTTTGTGGCATGTTCTTCAAAAAAGATCGTAAACTAACTCGTGGAGGAAGATCGGGCCGACATAACTGACCTATTCTTGCAAAACGCTGTCCTCACTCAACACACACACACACACACACACACACACACACACACACACACACACACACACACACACACACACACACTAAATTGAATCTTAGATGGGTTATAATTTTCTGTCAGTGCTGTGTTGATTAGACTACACAATACTACAGATAAAAGGTCTAATGTAACATCACCCAGTGCACATGCACACACACACACATGCACACACACACGCACACACACACACTCGCACACACACAACTGACTCTTAGATGGGTTGTAATTTTCTCTGTGTGTTGAATAGACTACACAATACAACAGATAAAAGGTCTAATGTAACATCGCTCAGTGCACACACACACACCACACACACACACACACACACACACACACATGCGCACGCACACACACACACACACACACACACACACACACACACACACACACACACACCTGGCAGCTGTGCTGTAGTTTCTGGCTGTCGGCCACCTCTTCGCTCAGAGCAACAAGATAATGTCAGACTCATTTCCCCTCCGCTGATCCTACAAGCCCGTTAAACTCTCTCTCTCTCTACCTGTCAGTTATGTTCTGTTTCTCCCTCTCTCCATCCTCCAGTGTTTCTACGTATTGACCTTTCCTTTGTTCCCCCCCCCACCTCTACGTCTTCATCTATCTGCCTTTTTGTGTCTTTGCTTCTTCCATTCCCTCCATCTTAAATGTCCTCTTCATGACGTGTCCAAACTGTTGAACAAGATGCTTTACAGCCAGCAGTTATAGAGATAGATAGATAGATAGATAGATAGATGGATATGGATAGATGTGGATAGATGGATAGATGGATAGATGGATAGATGGATAGAAAGATGGATAGATGGATAGATAGATAGATAGATATATAGATAGATAGATAGATAGATAGATAGATAGATAGATAGATGGATAGAAAGATAGATGGATGGATAGATAGATGGATAGATAGATAGATCTATAGATAGATAGATGCTGGGCCTAAAAAAGTTAAATTCAGTCCCTCATTGAGATCTTTTTTTAGGCTATTTGGGTGAACTAGCCCTTTAATTTCACCTACAACACAAACACTACTGCCTAAGTGTCTGAGTGAACTGCCCCCCCCACCCCCGACCCCCCATCGCCCCCCCCCCCCCCTCTATGAGCCTGTATCAGGGCTCCTGTTGTTGCTTTTAGCAGCTGTAACTTGATCCATCTTGTTAAACATGGCGGCTCGGCCGAGGCCAAGAGGCGTCGGTGCAGAACCGCTCCGATGTAATGAGTCCATGTCCAACAGCCCGACACAGGGGGGGGGGGGACAGAGAGAGGCTGGGTTTAAAGTTCCTCTGGAAAAAAAACAATTGCTTACTACGTGAAATACGTCTGGAGTATAGTGAAGTGAGGGGGACAGACTGGTCAGGAGGACTTTTATTGAGTTAACCATCCGGCTGAAATGAAGGACATCTGGGTGAAGTGAGGGACATCCAGCTCAAATGAGGGACATCCCGCAAAAATAAGGGACATCTGGCTGAAATGAGGGACATACTGTTAGGGTTTGTTCAGCCCTTGTTTTTCCCCTCCCTGCTGTTCTCTGTCTTCCCTGTGTGTTGTGTGGGTGTGTCTTCCCCTGGATCATCATCACCACCTGCTGTTCGTCACACCTGTGTCTCATCACCACCTGCATCACACCTGTCATTCATCACTCATCACCCTGGCTGTTATAAACCCTGGATCAACTCTCACTCATTGCCAGTTCGCCAGTTTACCACACCTGGTATTATGCTCCGGCCTTTTCATAGTTTGTCAAGTACTTTTTGTGGTGTTGCTAACGATCCGTTCACATTCTGCCATAGTATCATCCCTATGCCACGCATTGCCTACCTGACTGCCTGCCTGCCTACCTGCCTACCTGCCTACCTGCCTACCTGCCTACCTGCCTGTCTGCCTGCCTGTCTTCCCTGACCGCTCCTCGACACACCATCACCTGAGCTCCGTCAAGCCTGGATTTCTTCAACCCGTTGGCTCTTCCTGTTTTATCGTTAAATCCTGCCTGATCTCCCTACTCCGATGTCCGCTCCTGAATCCTTCCTGTGTACCATAACACATCTGGCTGAAATGAGGGACATCTGGCTGAAATGAGGGACATCTGGCTGAAATGAGGGACATCTGGCTGAAATGAGGGACATCTGGCTGAAATGAGGGACATCCGGCTCAAATGAGGGACATCCGGCTCAAATGAGGGACATCCGGCTCAAATGAGGGACATCCGGCTCAAATGAGGGACATCCGGCTGAAATGAGGAAATCCACCAGCTCCCATCTGTGCACCCACGGGCGTGCTGGTCTTACAGGGAGGTGTGTTCAGGTGCATTCTGGGTGTGCTGGTCTTACAGGGAGGTGTGTTCAGGTGCATTCTGGGTGTGCTGGTCTTACAGGGAGGTGTGTTCAGGTGCCTTCTGGGCGTGCTGGTCTTACAGGGAGGTGTGTTCAGGTGCATTCTGGGCGTGCTGGTCTTACAGGGAGGTGTGTTCAGGTGCATTCTGGTCGTGCCGGTCTTACAGGGAGGTGTGTTCAGGTGCATTCTGGGCGTGCTTGGTCTTACAGGGAGGTGTGTTCAGGTGCATTCTGGGCGTGCTGGTCTTACAGGGAGGTGTGTTCAGGTGCATTCTGGGCGTGCTGGTCTTACAGGGAGGTGTGTTCAGGTGCATTCTGGGCGTGCTGGTCTTACAGGGAGGTGTGTTCAGGTGCATTCTGGGCGTGCTGGTCTTACAGGGAGGTGTGTTCAGGTGCATTCTGGGCGTGCTGGTCTTACAGGGAGGTGTGTTCAGGTGCATTCTGGGCGTGCTGGTCTTACAGGGAGGTGTGTTCAGGTGCATTCTGGGCGTGCTGGTCTTACAGGGAGGGTGTGTCAGGTGCATTCTGGGCGTGCTGGTCTTACAGGGAGGTATGTTCAGGTGCATTCTGGGCGTGCTGGTCTTACAGGGAGGTGTGTTCAGGTGCATTCTGGGCGTGCTGGTCTTACAGGGAGGTGTGTTCAGGTGCATTCTGGGCGTGCTGGTCTTACAGGGAGGTGTGTTCAGGTGCATTCTGGTCGTGCTGGTCTTACAGGGAGGTGTGTTCAGGTGCATTCTGGGCGTGCTGGTCTTACAGGGAGGTGTGTTCAGGTGCATTCTGGGCGTGCTGGTCTTACAGGGAGGTGTGTTCAGGTGCATTCTGGGCGTGCTGGTCTTACAGGGAGGTGTGTTCAGGTGCATTCTGGTCGTGCTGGTCTTACAGGGAGGTGTGTTCAGGTGCATTCTGGGCGTGCTGGTCTTACAGGGAGGTATGTTCAGGTGCATTCTGGGCGTGCTGGTCTTACAGGGAGGTATGTTCAGGTGCATTCTGGTGTGTTCAGGTGCATTCTGGGCATATTGCTCTCTTGAGGCAGTGGGAAGTGGTTATTAAAATACGACCCCTTTACTGTATTACAACATTACAGTACCTTGAAATGCAGGGTCACAAAAGTAATTGCAAAGTAAATAAAATCATTAAAATTGAATAAAAGCGACACAGATTACATACACAAAAGTATTAAAAAAACACAGATTTAAAAAAACAACAAAATTTCGATGACCAGTAGAGGCGTTACATGTACGTAGGAAAAGATAAGCCCTGTTATTTTACTTCCTTATTGCAAATTCAAGACTTTTTTTAAGGCCTAAAATTTAGATTTTTTTTAAATTTTAAAGTTTTTTTTTAAGACTCTACGGACGTCCGGTGTATATAGTCCCACAGATGTCTGTGGTCACCAGAAATAACTGTGTATTGATGACTGCGAAGCTCTTACGACATTTCAGCAGCTAATGAAGACAAAGTCAAATCAGTGAAATATTCAGGACGTGCTGCAGAGACGTGTTAATATCCCTCCGCGCGATGGAGACACTCAGACCCAGAGACCCCGTCTCGGGCCCTAATCACCCGATCAAAACGGTCATTCATAATTGAAACATAACTGACGGACTCACTAATGGGTTTCTAAAAAAAAATTAAAAAAAATAACCTTTCCTCCTAAATGTCGTCAAAGTAGCTCATGTGGAAGGCAGCGCTGGGAGGAGCCGGGGTTTATGTCACCATTCACCGATTTATTAGACACATTAATATACAAAGCTATTTTCAAAGCAGATTGGGGCGGGGGGGGCGGGGTTCTAGATTAGATTATACTTTATTCATCCCACAATGTGGAAATTTCCGTATTACAGCAGCAGCATTTTCTTCAATAACAACAAAAGAACAAAAACACACAAACAAGTAAACACACAAGAAATGCAGGCCAACAATAGACAATGATGATATGGTGGACTGTAAGGAAGCATGGCGTCAAATAAATAAAGGGATTTTAAAGTGCGGTTGCCATTAAACAAGAAACAATATTGCTGTGTAAGTGACGTTAAAATTAAATTGAAAGTGTAATTAGAGAAATGAAGCAAGAGTCGGTAGCATAGTATAAATTATGTTAACCTGTGACCTTAAATTTTGAAAAGTAAGTACCAATAGTAAATAATAAAGAAAATAATATAAATACAGATAATAAAGATAAACAGTGGGCGTTTCTCAATACCAAGTAAGCAAAGAACGGACTTGTGTTCTTGGGGAGACCGTACTTGCTGGCTGTACCTGGAAGACTGAACTCGCAAGTTCAGAAGAACACAAAACGCTGTTGACAGTTTTGAGACGAAGCGTTCTTCCTGTTATTGCGCAACACCCCCAGCAAAGAGGGCGCTTGCCACTTTATAGTCAGCTTTGATGTGTGTATTCATAATAAAGCAAGGACGGTCACCCTTCACACCGCCTTGTTGTTCTGTTGTTCAGTCTTCCAGGTTTTCATTTAAAGTGCTATTAAGTATCACGGGCCAATAACTATATAAATACCGACACAACGGCGGGGAAAAAATCGTGGTAACATTGTTCGGGATTCAATTTTAATTGAAAGCAGAAAAGAAACGTTAAAATAGGCATTAAAATTATAGATGGACTGGGTAAAGTTAGTCACTGCCGTCTGTATACGTTACCGAGAGGCAGAAGAGGAGCCCGAGAGGGAGGAGAGCCAGGATGAGGAGGACAGATATATATATGACAGCGGAAAAAATTGTTTAAAATATCTTACAATTGTGGACCTGGCTTTGCTGCAGTGGTCTGTCTAAATGTGGGGCCAGAGGGGTCTGTCTAGACGTGGGGCCAGAGGGGTCTGTGAGCTGACTGACTGACCGGCTCGCGAGAGTTTGCGGGGTTTGCGGAGCTTTCCAACTCCGAAGGCTTTTTTAATTCACCATCAATTTTCGTTGAACTGCCTATATTCAAAATCCACATCGCTGATTTCTCGCCTTAAAACATCTTAAAAATTAATTATTGATTTAATAATAGACGTAAATTGTGAAAATATGTGTACCGGAAACCATAAGCGCTTTACACCCGAATTGAATGCTGGGATACCGGCCCGGCCAAGTTCACACAAGTTACCATCCGATGTATCCTCGGTAAAATGGGCGTGTCGAGATCACATCCGGGGATTTTAACTGTTCTTGGCGAAATGTTAACTTGTGTATTGGGTCAGTGCTTTGGCCACCAAACATGACGTTTCACAAGGACACAAGGACACAAGTCCATAGAAGAACACATATTGAGAAACGCCCAAAGTGTGAGGAGTAGATGGGAGAAAACAGGAAGAGAAACTAGAACATTATCAGGTGTTGCAGAGTCTGACAGAAACCTTCATTAGTCTTTTACCTGGCTAATTGAAGCGGCATCACACCGACTCTGGGCAGCAGCTCTGTGTGATGTGCAGCCCCCCCAACCCCCCCCCCCCCCCGGTGATCAAACAGCAGTGACCTACCTCGCCATGGCCTCCAACTGCTCCTTCCTACGGATGAAGAGAAGCAAAGTTAACAAGTGAACTCGACAGTCTCTATAAGTCAGGAGACACATTTCAACTCTTCAATGTGCGGGAACGAGACCTTTTATGTCTCTCAGGTTCAAAAAGCTCCGTGATCCATTCAGTACTTTATTCTTATGGCATGAAAATGTCCCTTTGTGACGTTTTATTAAACATCAATGAGTTCCCCAGTCTGACTTTGGCCCCCCAGTGGCTAGAAATGGTGATAGATGTAAACCGAGCCCTGGGTATCCCAGGGCTGTAGTACTCGAGTCCGGTCTTGGACTCGAGTCCGGACTCAAGACCGTTTTTTCTATGGTCTCGGACTCGCTAATATTTGGACTCAGACTTGTCTTGGTCTCGGCCGCTGGTCTTGCCCAACATGGCTTCTGGTCTGGACCGGGTCCAGGTGTCTTTATCATGTTGATGATAATATTGGAGGGAAAGGGAAACCCAAAATGATCGTCTTGATACTGTCATGAATAAGACCTTTATTCTGTCCTGGACTCGGTTTTGACTCAGACTCAAACCTTTTTTGGACTCGGCCTTGTCTTGGACTCGACCAAGGTGGTCTTGACTACAGCCCTGGGTATCCTGCTCTGCCTTTGAGAAAATGAAAGCTCAAATGGGCCGAGCTGGAATCTTGCTCCTTATGAGGTCATAAGGGGCAAGATTACCTCCCCTTTTACTGCTTTGCCCACCCAGAAAATTCCCCCCCCCCCCCCCCCCCCCCCATGAGAGAGAGACATCACGGCTTTCAAACGAGCAAAGTGGAAGTTGGTCGAGGCCAGAATGACTTTGAGGCTCATTTAATTTTACGAGCCGACTGCATCACAAACTCTGCATCTTTCTTCCGTGAGTTTTAAACATAGATGCATGGAGCAGGTGTTAAAGTGCTCCCTTCTCTTCATTGACGTCTCTATGGTTACAGGCGTGTGGTGATGCTCAAGGTGTCAAAATAAAAATCTATGTTTGGTACTGCGAATTTGCTTTGTCAAGACTTTCTTCTTCCCTCCGACTGTGCAATACTGTTATAAAATACCTCAAAGGACACTGGAATCTGTGCAATTTCATACAGTGCAATATTTAATATGTTAACCATTTCCTTCCATTACTGTGCAATATTTAGTACTTTGTTAATACTTATCTACTTTCACACAATGTGTTCACAAAGCTATTTTATATAAGTATACAGTTGCACCAGCACCCCCCCCCCCTCTTCTTTCTCTGCACTACCTACACTTTATATTTTTTATATTCTTTATATTTTATAAACACTGTAAAGGTTTTGCTTCAATCTCGTTGCACCTGTACTGGTGTATAATGATTATAAAGGCTTTCTATTCTATTCTATCTAGGCAAGTAAAAATATGACACAAGACGGAAGAAAACGATGATCCGACAAGATATAAAGGAAGCACAGAGACTAAAAACATAAGGAGACAAGGGACACAAATCAGGGACGGGGCAGACAATCAGACAGGAAGTAAAACAAGACACAACACAGGAGGAAGCAAACGAGACTCCAGAATAACAGAAACTCCCAATGGTGACGTGGTGTTACGTACCTGAAACAGGGGAGAGAGATGATGGTTTCATAAAACCTCCACGTGGCTATGAGGTCTTCCCTGATTGGATTGGTGGAATAATATCGCCAGGCGGACTGGACATAGGGAGACAGAACCGCAAAAAGTCTCACAGTTACAACCGATGACTGAATACACTGAAAAACTAGACAAGCATATCGAAAAGAACAATACATTGGAAAAAGCAAAAAAATGATTTCAAGCGGCGAACCGTCGAGAAAAGTGACAAAAAGAAAGAGAGAAAGGCATCAAGAATGTCCAGAAAAGGAACTAAACGCCACCAAAAAGCGACATAAATGACCCCAACTTTGGGAAAATAGGTGACAAGAACGTTGAAAAGTTCATCGCAATCACTGATCACTGTATCCTGAGTCTGAATGAGTCATTTAAAGACTTCACTGGGGGCTGACTTTGCTTTTTACCCCTTGACCTCCACTGAAACGGTTCGTCCACCAGTCGGTCATTTCTTGGAGTTCCTTCAAATACTTTGAATTCCTTAAATTAGTACAAGCTAAGCGGTCAACAAACTGTAATCATTAATAAAAGTATTGGAATTGAAGAAATACAACAATGGGGACATGGCTTTATATATATATATATTTATATGTATTTCCCTCATGTTGTCCTCATGTTGTCTTCATGTTGCCTTCATGTTGCCCTCATGTTGTCCTCATGTTGTCCCCATGTTGTCCTCATGTTGTCCCCATGTTGTCCCCATTTTGTCTTCATGTTGTCTTCATGTTGTCTTCATGTTGTCTTCATGTTGTCTTCATGTTGTCCTCATGTTGTCCTCATGTTGTCCTCATGTTGTCCTCATGTTCTCATGTTGCCCTCATGTTGCCCTCATGTTGTCCTCATGTTGTCCCCATGTTGTCTTCATGTTGTCTTCATGTTGTCTTCATGTTGTCCTCATGTTGTCCTCATGTTGTTCTCATGTTCTCATGTTGCCCTCATGTTGTCCTCATGTTGCCCTCATGTTGCCCTCATGTTGTCCTCATGTTGTCCCCATGTTGTCCTCATGTTGTCCCCATGTTGTCCCCATGTTGTCTTCATGTTATCTTCATGTTGTCCTCATGTTGTCCTCATGTTGTTCTCATGTTCTCATGTTGCCCTCATGTTGTCCTCATGTTGTCCTCATGTTGTCCTCATGTTGTCCTCATGTTGTTCTCATGTTGTCTTCATGTTGTCCTCATGTTGTCTTCATGTTGTCTTCATGTTGTCCTCATGTTGTCCTCATGTTGTCTTCATGTTGTCCTATATCAGTGTTCTTTTTAATTCCCCAAAATAACATGATTGATCCCAACGCTCTTTGCCAAGTACAAATCTCTACTTTCATTAATTTTGGGTCTTATTCTATTTTATAGCATTGTAAAACAAATGGAAGTGTTGTTGAAATAGTGTTGAGTAAAAGTTGACATATTCCAGTCTGTGATTATCATCAACATCCATTCCTTTAATTTTAGTCACAATAATTCCTAATTTCTGCTTTTCTAACTCAAACATTAGGTATAATTTCCTATAAATGAGGTTTATTGACCATAAATTCCAGAAATAACTGTGAAACTAAAGTTAATAAGTTAGTGTTACGTACTGTAGAAAACGTCAAAAAAAGTGATAAACATTGAAAAAAGGGACAAAAACGTAAGAAAAAGTTAAAAACTTTGATAAAAAGTATCAACAAAAGTGTTCATTTTTGTCGTAATTTTAATCTATTTGATTCGTGTCGGTATTTATAAAAATAAACAAACTCACAACACATGGATCCAGAAGATTTCTAAATGTAGAAACACAACCAAAATATTTTTTTTTGTGTTAGTTTTTGAGATATGCAAATTTTTTAAAGGTGTTTGATAGTTTCCTCTGAAATAGTAATGGTGTCACGTTGTTGGCACCGTAGGTCCTGTAACGTGATGATGTCATCACGAGCGTCCACCGTGTCCAACGACAGTGTGTCCAACGTGTCCAAAGACAATGTGTCCATCGACAATGCGTTCAACGACAACGTCTCCAACGGCAATGCATCCAACGACAATGTGTCCAACGACAATGCGTCCAAAGTCAATACGTCCAACGTGTCCAATGACAATGTGTCCAACGGCAACGTCTCCAACGGCAATGCATCCAACGACAATGTGTCCAACGTGTCCAACGACAATGCGTCCAACGTCAATACGTCCAACGTGTCCAACGACAATGTGTCCAACGGCAATGTTTCCAACGACAATGTGTCCAACAACAATGTGTCCAACGACAATGTGTCAAACAACGACGTGTCCAACGGCAACGTGTCCAACGTCAATGTGTCCAACGTGTCCAACGTCAATGTATCCAACGGCAATGTGTCCAACGTGTCCAACGACAATGTGTCCAACGTGTCCAATGACAATGTGTTCAACGTGTCCAATGACAATGTGTCCAACGACAATGTGTCCAACGGTAAATGTCCAACAGCAATGTGTCCAACGTGCCCAAATGCAATGTGTCCACTGGCAATGTGCCCAATGTGTCCAACGCCAATGCGTCCAACATGTTCAATGACATAGTGTCCAACGTGTTGATGCAAAAGACAAACCTCAGCTTTCTGCTGCAGCATGAATGAACGCTTGAGCTGTTCTGGTTATTTATTATTATTAATAAATAGTAATAATATTATTTATTATTATCGTTATTTGTCCGGTCTGTTCTCGAGGGGTTCCGCAGGGAGCTGGGTCAGGAACCGAAGGGTTGCTGGTTCAAGTCCCTTTAAGAACCAAAGTATGGTGGTGGACTGGTAGCTGGTGAGATGCCACTTCACATCCTGGGCACTGCCAGGTGTTCTTGAGCAAGGCGCCAAACCCCCCCAACTGCTCAGGGTGCCGGTCCAGTACTGGCAGCCCCCCCCCACTCTGACATCCCTCCATTAGTGCATGACCAGGTCCTGAGCATGTGTGTGTATTTCAGGCCTGTGTGTAGTGATTATTGTGAATTGTAATTTCCCCACTGGGGATCGATAAACAGTTTAAGTTAAATTTAATTATAAAGGTCGGTGATCTGATGCCGTGGCGTCTCACCTGGATGAGCCCGGCGGCCGGATGGCGGCGCTTCTCAAAGTGCTTCTGTCGGTGCTGCTCCTGGACCTTGAGAGCCAAGCCTGAGCCCAGAATCCCCTGCAGCCACAAAACACCCCGTCAACAACACGGCCTCATGGGGAGCTGACCGTGTGCTGTGCATGTAGCACCACAAGAGATCATAATAATGAAAATAACTTTATTTATAAAGCGCTTTCCAACAAGTTTCCATTAATGCATGTCCGGTCTAGACCTGCTCTTTATGGAAAGACCTGGGAGATAAATAACATCCCAGAGTCCGGTCTAGACCTGCTCTTTATGGAAAGACCTGGGAGATAAATAACATCCCAGAGTCCGGTCTAGACCTGCTCTTTATGGAAAGATCTGGGAGATAAATAACATCCCAGAGTCCGGTCTAGACCTGCTCTTTATGGAAAGACCTGGGAGATAAATAACATCCCAGAGTCCGGTCTAGACCTGCTCTTTATGGAAAGACCTGGGAGATAAATAACATCCCAGAGTCCGGTCTAGACTTGCTCTTAATGGAAAGACCTGGGAGATAAATAACATCCCAGAGTCCGGTCTAGACCTGCTCTTTATGGAAAGACCTGGGAGATAAATAACATCCCAGAGTCCGGTCTAGACCTGCTCTTTATGGAAAGACCCGGGAGATAAATAACATCCCAGAGTCCGGTCTAGACCTGCTCTTTATGGAAAGACCTGGGAGATAAATAACATCCCAGAGTCCGGTCTAGACCTGCTCTTTATGGAAAGACCTGGGAGATAAATAACATCCCAGAGTCCTGGTCTAAACCTGCTCTTTATGGAAAGACCTGGGAGATAAATAATATCCCAGAGTCTGGTCTAGACTTGCTCTTAATGGAAAGACCTGGGAGATAAATAACATCCCAGAGTCTGGTCCTTACGTAATAAATACACTTCTTTGAACCCAAACCACAGACTTTTCCTGAACCTAACCACGTAGTTTTGTTGCCTGAACCAGTTCTCCCCTGCAGGGGCTTGAAGAGCACGCCGGTCGTAGGCTAACACACGATAGAATAAGAACTGTTGTAGGAGGATACATTGCTGCAGTTAACCATCATCAGCGGCGTGAGTTAAATGTATTCAGAATTCAATTAAAATATACATATACAATACAGGAGAGTGTACCCACTGCAGGCAAAGCAAAGAAGGACACTCCGATCAGAGCAAAAGTGCCGGCTAACAGTCTCCCAGCCCAGGTCTTTGGGGTTTTGTCCCCGTAACCGATGGTGGTCAGCGTGATCTGCAAAAGACACAAAAGAAGATTCAACATTTTCATTTTTAAGATTCTTTTTTGGGGCTTTTCCCCTAATTGTAGTGATAGTGGATGGACATGAAAGCCGGCGAGAGATGGGGGGTTAACACGCAGCAAAGGGTGACAGGTCGGATTCAAACCCGGGCCCCTGCAGGACTCAGCCAACATGGGGCAAACGCTCTTACTGGGAGAGCCCCCCCCCACCCCTTTATAACAAGAACTGGACACAGAGTTGCTCAGTGGTACAGGAAGCCATCTTGGAGCCAAAAATACCCAAATGGTCGTCACTTCTTGCACACTGTGCTAAAGCAGGCTACGCCCCGTAACCTTGAATGGGGATTTAATTGATCTTCTAGACTTTCCAAATGTTACTGAACTGAAAGGGTCAAATTGATAGTGACTAGAGTCATTTTATGGAGGTTGTGAAACACTAAAATAGCCACACACATCATCGCATGCCCTTCATCATACATAGAGATCGGCATGGTTTTATTTCAGTTAGCTTAATAGCTGGTTTGATTTGCACTGAGAGATGATCTTATAGAAAGTTCCCCATGCAGATCTCTAGGTATGGTGAAGGGTATGTGATGATTTTTTGGGGGGGCTATTTAACATAGGGGGGTGTATACTTATGCCCCTGTATTTTAACATAGGGGGGTGTATACTTATGCCCCTGTATTTTAACATAGGGGGGTGTATACTTATGCCCCTGTATTTTAACATAGGGGGTGTATACTTATGCCCCTGTATTTTAACATAGGGGGGTGTATCCTTATGCCCCTGTATTTTAACATAGGGGGGTGTATACTTATGCCCCTGTATTTTAACATAGGGGGGTGTATACTTATGCCCCCTGTATTTTAACATAGGGGGGTGTATCCTTATGCCCCCTGTATTTTAACATAGGGGGTGTATACTTATGCCCCCTGTATTTTAACATAGGGGGGTGTATACTTATGCCCCTGTATTTTAACATAGGGGGTGTATACTTATGCCCCTGTATTTTAACATAGGGGGGTGTATCCTTATGCCCTGTATTTTAACATAGGGGGGTGTATCCTTATGCCCCTGTATTTTAACATAGGGGGGTGTATACTTATGCCCCTGTATTTTAACCTAGGGGGGTGTAAACTTATGCCCCTGTATTTTAACATAGGGGGGTGTATACTTATGCCCCTGTATTTTAACATAGGGGGGTGTATACTTATGCCCCCTGTATTTTAACATAGGGGGTGTATACTTATGCCCCTGTATTTTAACATAGAGGGGTGTATACTTATGCCCCTGTATTTTAACATAGGGGGGTGTATCCTTATGCCCCTGTATTTTAACATAGGGGGGTGTATACTTATGCCCCTGTATTTTAACATAGGGGGGTGTATACTTATGCCCCTGTATTTTAACCTAGGGGGGTGTATACTTATGCCCCTGTATTTTAAGTACATTTATTTATTCACAATACATTATTCATCCAAAAAGACAATAGGTGTCCTTAAACGTTGGATTTTTCCTAATTTTCTAATGAAGGCATTAAAATGAATTTCTAAAAAGATAATTTGGTATTCCTCTTTTTAGTCAACTTTAGCATGGGTTCATAAACTTATGCACACCACTGTATAGCACATTGCTCATCACCACAAGCCTGTAAACATAGAGGCTTCAATGAAGAGAAGGGAGAGCTTTAAAACCTATTTTATACAGTCAATGTTTAAATCTCATGGAAGAAACTAGAAAAAAATAGTTATTTAAAAATTAAATCTTGAACAGGGGTGAATCGAAATCGTGAATTTATAACGATTTATCATGCAGGCCTACTTCCAATATATTAAGGAACAACATCACACTTGAACTTTAATTTTCGACTTCATTTCTGAGAAGTCATTGGCGTTTGGCCAAAGCCTGGTAGACTTCATGGGGGCCGGGTCTGAGTTGACAAGGTCTCGAGGGATTTGTCGACTATGGAGTGCGACGGGAGACATTTGTAACAGCAGTAACACAGAGTAATGGCATCGGAGGAGTCTCAGTGTCCTTCACTGCAGACATTAACAGTAGTTCTGTTGGGAAACTCGGCTCTGAGCCCTGCTCCGCTCTGTGGACTCCGGGTCGACCCGCTAAAAGGCATCGCGGTAGCTCAAAGGGTCAATACATCATCAGGAACATGCAGCTGTGGATGATTGAGTGTCTTGCTCAAGGACATTTGAGCTGGGCAAATGCTTGCTGTCATAGAACTTGAACTGTGGCCCCCCAGGTTGAAGGGCGGTCTCCTTAATGAGGATGGAAACACTGCAGAGACCCTCAGAGCATGAAGCTCTGCCAAAACTGGACGAATCCACAACAAGCTACCGGTTCATTATCAGTTTTTATTTCTTTGTCTTTCATTGGATTCTTTGACAAAATATCAAGTTCTCCAGTCTTTGACATAAGAGTTTTTTGCCTGTGTCCTTCTGAAAACTGGATTAAAAGGTAGCGTTGTACAGAACCAGGATGTAATCTACGTACCAGCCCCCACCACAGCGCGTCGGCGTAAGTGTCGAAGTCCTGCGCTTTGGGCTGAGCGGTGGGGTTGTCGTGGTTGGACACGTCCATGGAGACGTCGTCCTTCTCCACCAGGTAGACCAGGAAGGACGCCAGTATGAGAGACAGGAAGCCGATGTACCAGGCTGTGATCAGCTCCTACACAAACAAACGCAGTTTACACATCAAACAACTAATCATCAATACATTTCTTAATAACTTGTCTTCAGATCTAATGATTGTAGGCGGTCCCCTGTGGACATCTGTAACAAATTTTGTCTTTTAGAGTGTGGTTTATTTTATCATCTGCTCTAGTTTTTCCAACTTTTAAGACACGGATGGTAATAATAATGGTCCAAAATGATGTCAAATTGCATAGTTTCTTTAAAAGACACGTAAAAACCTTAAAGGGAGGACCCCTAACCCAATACGTATACCTACAGTAAGTCTTCTGTAAACCAAGAGAAAACTGCTAGATAGAAAAGTTAGAAAGTCTTATTAAACAGTTGGGTCCTTTCCTACCTTACTACGAACGTAGAAGCTTTTTAGCACTGACTTAATGTAGGACTCTGTTTTTTAATTCTTAATTTTGCAATTTCTCCATTATTTGTGGTATATCAGTCTTATATCACTCTATAATTTACAGATAGAGCAGGTCTAGACCACTCTATAATTTACAGATGGAGCAGGTCTAGACCGCTCTATAATTTACAGATAGAGCAGGTCTAGACCGCTCTATAATTTACAGATAGAGCAGGTCTAGACCGCTCTATAATTTACAGGTAGAGCAGGTCTAGACCGCTCTATAATTTACAGATAGAGCAGGTCTAGACCGCTCTATAATTTACAGATAGAGCAGGTCTAGACCGCTCTATAATTTACAGATAGAGCAGGTCTAGACCGCTCTATAATTTACAGATAGAGCAGGTCTAGACCACTCTATAATTTAGAGATAGAGCAGGTCTAGACCACTCTATAACTTACAGATAGAGCAGGTCTAGACCTCTCTATAATTTACAGATAGAACAGGTCTAGACCACTCTATAATTTACAGATAGAGCAGGTCTAGACCCCTCTATAATTTACAGATAGAACAGGTCTAGACCACTCTATAATTTACAGATGGAGCAGGTCTAGACCGCTCTATAATTTACAGATAGAGCAGGTCTAGACCGCTCTATAATTTACAGATAGAGCAGGTCTAGACCGCTCTATAATTTACAGGTAGAGCAGGTCTAGACCGCTCTATAATTTACAGATAGAGCAGGTCTAGACCCTTCTATAATTTACAGATGGAGCAGGTCTAGACCGCTCTATAATTTACAGATAGAGCAGGTCTAGACCACTCTATAATTTACAGATAGAACAGGTCTAGACCCCTCTATAATTTACAGATAGAGCAGGTCTAGACCGCTCTATAATTTACAGATAGAGCAGGTCTAGACCGCTCTATAATTTACAGATAGAGCAGGTCTAGACCGCTCTATAATTTACAGATAGAGCAGGTCTAGACCGCTCTATAATTTACCAATGACCCAACAGTTCTAGTAGTTCTATGGTGGCATATCCAACGTCAACAAAACTATACTTTGCGTAGTCTACTTTACTCGCTCTAAACCAGTTGATGGATCCACTTCTAACTCACGTTTTATTTTTGGTTTCTTAATTGCAACTTTTTAAAAGTTTGCTTTAAATTTGACAATTAGACAGAAAACAGGGCTACTGGCGTCAAACAGAGTCGCGTCTGTTCCTACCTTACTGTGAGCGTAGATGGCCGACCCCAGCAGTTTCCAGGTCCCCCCCCTCCGGTCCATGCGCAGCATCCGCAGGATCTGCAGGAAGCGCAGGCTGCGCAGGGACGTGGCCAACACGTTGCCCTGGTTACGCACCGCCACCACCGGCACCGAGGCAATCAGCACGAAGATGTCTGAGACAGAAGAGGACGCTGTGCGTGAGGCTTCATCGCACCGATAATGAGTCTGACCCCACAAAGTTATTAAGGCTTCATTGTGGAGCGATGAATGGGGGTTGTGAGAGCTGTGGATTAGCTCCGTGTAAGAGCTGATTGAACCTAGAAGACGTTGTGAAAAAGCCGTTAATAAGATTTAGTTTGAACACACTGGAAGCAGGTTAATGGATATTTTCATCCGGTGCTGCTTAGTGTCGTCACGCCACTTTTTCTCCTTTCGTTTTCATAACAGAATATCTGAAATGGAGAGAAAGTGGCACGAAAAGGAAACTCAAGTAAAGTACAAAAACCTCAACATTTGGACTTAAGAATGGTACTGTAGAATTAAATAAAGTTTAAATGTTTCATCACTGAGTAATTACACATGTTTTAATGTATTAAGATGTATGCCGCTGCAGTTAGATATCATAGATATGTGACCATGGCAATAAAGAGCCAATGAGGAGGGGTTTTTACTCACAAGGGTGAAAAGTAACCGCCCCTGGAGTAGAAGGAATATAGGCGGGAAGGAAGACGAGATTTTGGGGCAAAATCGATGTAAAGCAACTATTTCTGGCCCGCGGCAGCGTAATTCTTTGTGCTTTGTCTCATCATTTTTTTTAATAAATCTTTGTGTTAATCTTCCATTGGACCCAAGCCTCCTTCTTCAGAGATTCAATGAACAGGAAGTTAGTTATAACAGTACTGAGTAAATGTACTTAGTTACATTCCACCACTGGTCAAGTTACTAGTTACTCTCATTTGAGAGAAATTAGTTATATGACAATATTACTGTGTTTGAATTGTAATGCGTTACATTACTTTTGAGTTACTTTCACCAAAATAACAGCGGGAGTTTGACTGTGAATTCGGTCAATAGTCTCCACTTCATCCACTTTAATACATCATTGATTATTCATAATATTTTGTATAATTAATATGAATATGCAAAGTAACTACAGTTATAAACACAGAGGAGTAAAAGGTACAAATGCAAGTAGGAGAATGAGAATACTCAATTAAAAGTACGGCGTGTAAAGAAATCATTTGGTTGGTGAATTCTTAAAAAAACCAAACCCCACTAAATGTTGCGTTAACATGCGTTGTAACTCGCGTTACTTGGAGTATAATATTCCCAAAATGTAATGAGTAATGCACTGCAGCAACAAGGAATACATCACTGTACTTGCGTTACCTTTGTAAGGTGCACTGCTGATAATGTCACCCTCTTGTTTTCCATGACTCCAGCTCCTTACCTAGAATACAGAGCGGTTTGCGGGCGAACTTGAGCCTCCCCCTCCATCCTTTGTAGCGACAGCAACATCCCGCCGCCCAGACCCTCAGTGCAAACTCTGCTCCGAATATGAAGATGGCGAAGGTTTCCTGTACGGGGAAAACCCCAAAAAAAGGAAAACAGTCACTGTTCGGTTAGGGTTGGACTTAGACTTAGTCTTTATTAATCCCTTTGGGATGACTCCCGCAAGGAAATTGGAATTTCCATCAACAGTTTTTAGCAAGTATACAGTATAGAAGACAATATAAAGATAACACTAATAACAGTAATACAAGTAGTAATAATAATAACAACAAGAAGAACATTTGGCTATAAAAAGCCATAAATTAACAGTCAAAAAGCATCCCAGTCCAGTTTTACTGTATACCAGCATTTATATACTGACGTTTTTTATCCAAAGCGACTTACAATTGCTATATATCAGAGAGGTCACAAACCTCTGGAGGAACTAAGGGTTAAGTGCCTTGCTCAGGGACACATTGGTTGATGTATCGCAGTGGGAATCGAACCCAGATCTTCCACACCAAAGGCATGGGGTCATATCCACTGCATTTACACTTTAAGAAATGTCTGTTCATTAACAGTTGCATGACTGTATGATTTCTAACAGAAATTGTCCATAGAAAGTGATTCCCAGTTGTATTTGTGTTTATTTATATATCAGAGTGCATTATGGGTAATTTATCTGTGCTCCGTCTGCATTTCCCCAGTAGGTCCCTGGGTAAGGGAGTGTCAAAAGCATCAAAAAAGCTTCAAAAGTGGAACATAAAGCGCCAAAAAAGTAAAACAGAAGCGTTGAAACAAGCGTCAAAATTACTTTATCTGAGAGAATGTGAAATAACATTTGAAATAACAGAAGATTTTCTGAGTTTTTACTTCAATCTTTGTTTTTAATTACCGTTAATGAGCTGCCGGAACTTTTTTTTCTGTTATTTTACGGATTTGTTTCTTAGAGTGCATCACCACCACCACCAAATAATGCTATAATAGTAACACAGGTCCACATCAATGTAGCCTAAAGGGTCGGACACAGAAGCGAAGAAATGGCGTCCTCTCACCAGTATGACCAGCCAGTGTGCCGACACCTTCTCGTGTTCCCTGAATGTCGTCAGAATGGCGAGAATCAAACATCCCAGAACGATTAGAAACCTGCAGAGACACAGAACAACAACAGGTGAGTACATACTGCAGGGGGGAGGAACACGGCATACCAGGTACACCGTACATATCCATGTCCACCTGCTGCTGTTGCACTTCTGGTTAGACCTAAACTGCATTTCGTTGCCTTGTACCTGTGTAATGACGATAAAGTTGAATCTAATCTAATCTAAAATGGGCAGTGTGTTGAAGGCAGTGTCTTACTGTCGCCACTGGAGGGAGCTACATCTCTACTGTTCACTGTCATAGGCAGCTGCAGCACAACAACAACAACAGTCACACGTATCCTATATACACGTATAAAGCAGGGGTGTCAAACTCAGTTTCACTAAGGGTCACAGGAAAATAAGAAGCACATACAGGGACAGACACTCTATAATTTACAAGGACCCAACAGGTCTAGTAGTTTCCTCCAGAGCAAGCAACAGGGCCACAGTGGAGAGGAAAAACTTCCTCCTGGGACAGACCCAGACCCAGACCCAGACCCAGGCCCAGACCCAGACCCAGACCAAGGCCCAGACCCAGACCCAGACCCAGGCTCTTGGTAGGCGGTGGCTGACGACCGGTTGGGGTTAAAATGAAGCGTGGCCCTTTTAGTGACTTTATTTCACAAAAGTTACTAGCGACAAATCTGGTTGCCAGTATTGTCCAGCGAGCACGCGAGGTATTTGTCTCCTGTGGCCGCCAAAACCATCACCTCTCCCTTCTGTTGTGTAACTAAGGGGCAGAGGAGCAGCCCCCCCCTCCCCTCCCTGTGTGCGTTGATCTTTATCCCTCCATTTGTAGAGTTTCTTTTAGCGGGTAATAAATAAATCCCTGTATTGAATTTGTGATTGTTTGGCTAAATATTTCTATTTCTTTCTATCTACCGCTGACACAACCAATACGCTTTATGCAAATGGTTGCGTAATGGCGTCACAAATATGCAAATGAGCGCATGACGACTTTCAGAACTGATGCTAGCTGCTTTCATTGGAAGAGTCGGCAACACTGGGCCCGGGGCGGCGAACAGGTTCCAACCCCGGGACCCTGTCGTGTTTTTTTTCCCGTGCACAAATCAAAATATGAATGTCTTTCATGTGCTTCGGTGTACGTCGGCTGGGATTTGTTCACAGCTATGAACACACATCACCGCTTCACTTCATGCACGAACGGTTATTTTCACATTACGTGTTCTCCCACTATGCTCCACCAACCCAAATAGTCAGTTTCACACACTTAAACCTCAATATTGTGAAGACGAATGAGGTAAAAAGTGCCCTTTGCCGCCCTATAACATCTATATTTAGACCTCTCAGAGCTGAAATTAATTGGACACACACACGCAAATAGGTATTTTAATGTCCGTGTACACTGGAGCACAGCCCCGAAAGTCTGGAGTTACCCACCCTGATATGATATATGGAGTGAAAATGCACTAAATAAAGTCAACCAGCTGCACAACTGCCCAAAGCAACACCGCCAATTACCCTGTGTCCAGCCCCGCGTGGCTGATATTGCCCCCACCCTCGCATCTGTGGGAAAATAAAGAAAAATCAGAACCTTTCTATTTAATTTAATTCAAAAGCTTTCATTAATCCCACAGCAAGGCGTAGGGGAAAACACACAAGGCCCTCTAAAGATGAACAGGGAAAAATAAATAAAAAGTAAAGGAAATAACCAGTAAAAAGTCACATTTAATGTGTTTTCTGACAAAGAGAGAAAAGTGATGTATTTTACATCTTACTGTGGAAGAAAGGAGCAAAACAGATGAACAAAGTAAGCGGAAAACATCTTTCTTTTTACCTGTCATACAGGTTGATTAACGACATTTTCTCTTTATGTTAAAAAATAATCCGGTCCGCTTTATTCTTCCTTAGAAATGCATTAGTGGCGTATGAACAGCATTTGCTCTGTGGTCATCACGTGTGTCGACTCGGCGTTCCAACGATTTGTCCCTTTTCCTGACACAACTAAAACGACAAAAATGTTGTGAGTGTGTCTGTGTGGTGTGTGTTTGTATGTTTGTGTATCACTGTGTGCGTTGTGCGTGAGTGTGTCTGTCTGTCTGTGTGAATGTCCAACCCATTCAAGACAAGTCTAATCATGTCCAACTCATTCAAGACAAGTCTTATCATGTCCAACTCATTCAAGACAAGTCTTATCAAGTCCAACCCATTCAAGACAAGTCTAATCATGTCCAACTCATTCAAGACAAGTCTTATCAAGTCCAACTCATTCAAGACAAGTCTAATCATGTCTGACTCATTCAAGACAAGTCTTATCAAGTCCAACTCATTCAAGACAAGTCTAATCATGTCCGACTCATTCAAGACAAGTCTTATCAAGTCCAACCCATTCAAGACAAGTCTTATCAAGTCCAACTCATTCAAGACAAGTCTTATCAAGTCCAACTCATTCAAGACAAGTCTAATCATGTCCAACTCATTCAAGACAAGTCTAATCATGTCCAACTCATTCAAGACAAGTCTAATCAAGTCCACAAAAAGAAAGAAAGTCCATTCTTTGACCCATCCAGGACATGTGCTCCAGTCAGTACTACTACGGCCACTGGAGGGCGCCACCACTAGAAACATAGGTTATAATCGCTGCTTGAACAAATTACTTATGTGGCCGTTTTTCAAGAGAAGACAGACTCGAGAATAAAAGCCAGAAGTGAATTAATTCATTAATATTATCTTCTGGAGGAGCTAATAAAATGCTGGGAAAACAATAATTTCAAGTGGTCTCCTTCCATCCATGAACACACCTGCCAAAAAGCAATAAAACAGTGGAGCATTGATCGCTCTGCTTTAGCCTCCTGCTCTGAAACTGATCTAAATCATTGATGGCCTGTTGTGTTGCCATTAGGCAATGTGGACATCTCGGAGAAGTTTGTGAACAACCATAACAACATGAATATTTTACATCCTGGAAAGAGTTTTACATTATTCACCAGAAGCAAAACAATAGCTGAGAGCAGCTTCATTGATGCCTGTGTGGCGGTTCTGTCCGTGCGTCGATGTCGTCACATTTTCTCACACTTCCTGTCCCCTAGAATTAAAGCGGGGCATTTGTTTTTCCTCAAAGTTGTCCAGAGGACGGAGGTAATCCTGGAGCGAGTGGAGGGAGGTTGCCGTTGGTTAACGCCATGCGATTCCAGCAGATACTGATCTGCAACGGATCTGGCGTCCTATTCCACTTCAAATAATTTGTTCGACAATGCACCCGGAGCGATGCCAGACACACAGACTGGAGCGGGCGGAAATCAAAGGGCGGAACAATATCTGTATCTGTTAAAAAAAACTATAAAAAATGGCGGAAAGAAATGTTGAAAGAAATGTTGAAGGGAAGAAGAAAGGACAGAAGGGTTCAGAAGTGAAGGAAAAAGGGAAATGAAAAACAGGAAAGCCAGAAAAGTTAGTGGGACAAAAGAAAGAAAGACAAAGGCACTAAAGCTGCAACGATTAACGGACTAATGGATCATTGTTAAAGTAATCGCCAACGACTTTGAAAATCAATTAATCGGTTTAAGTAAAATCTTTACTGATACCAACTAAAAAATATATCACATCTATCACAACACATCTTCATTTTATGAACAATTAAAAATCAATAAAAAGCCAGAGGGACAGAAACCAAACTCCATTCGAAACAAGTCTTATCAAGTCCAACCCATTCGAGACAAGTCTTATCATGTCCAACCCATTCGAGACAAGTCTTATCAAGTCCAGCCCATTCGAGACAAGTCTTATCAAGTCCAACCCATTCGAGACAAGTCTTATCAAGTCCAACCCATTCGAGACAAGTCTTATCAAGTCCAACCCATTCGAGACAAGTCTTATCATGTCCAACCCATTCGAGACAAGTCTTATCATGTCCATCCCATTCGAGACAAGTCTTATCAAGTCCAACCCATTCGAGACAAGTCTTATCATGTCCAACCCATTCGAGACAAGTCTTATCATGTCCAACCCATTCGAGACAAGTCTTATAATGTCCATCCCATTCGAGACAAGTCTTATCAAGTCCAACCCATTCGAGACAAGTCTTATCAAGTCCAACCCATTCGAGACAAGCCTTATCATGTCCAACCCATTAGAGACAAGTCTTATCATGTCCAACCCATTAGAGACAAGTCTTATCAAGTCCAACCCATTCGAGACAAGTCTTATCAAGTCCAACCCATTCGAGACAAGTCTTATCAAGTCCAACCCATTCGAGACAAGTCTTATCAAAAAACATCCAACAACAGAATCCATCTGTTGTTTTATCGGTAATAATGAGAGCACCTGTACAACATCTATCTTTCTCCTTTAATCCCCTTTATGTCCAGCGGCCCCGGCAGAAGCTCTGCCTCGGCGGATGCTCGGCCCCGGTAGAGGCTCGTACCCGGTGGGGGCTCGGCCCCGGTAGAGGCTCGGACCCGGCGGGGGCTCGGCCCGGTAGAGGTTCGGACCCGGCGGGGGTCCAAACCTCCCCCCTGAGCTGATTCCACCCCGGAGAATTCCTAACAACGAGATTCAACAAAGAGAGTGCAGACGATGCAATTCTGACAGTTAATTTGCTCGGCGATATGCAAACAGCGGTGGGAAAGGACAGCGAGCAGCACGCCGTTAACGACTGCAGTGACGAGGACGAGATGGGGGGGCGGGGGGATCTTGATTCAACCGAGGATCTCTGAGAGGAGACTTTTTCGTGTGATGGAGAGTTTCAGAAACTGTTAATATTGGAGTGAATGATTTTTTTATTAAAATTTGTTATTTTCATTGAAAAATGATTATAGTGTGATTTGTTTTGCTAGGATCTGTCCCAAACAAAGATGGATCCTCCACAGCGCTGTGGAGGAAGGTCTGGCCAACAGTAATCCAGAAAAATGCAGAGTATTTTGGTGATTGTTGCAAAAAAATCCTTGATTATGCGGCAGAAACTTGGCGTATCCGTGTCACATTGTTGTCAAAGGTCTGATCCTAGAGTTGCCCCTGGAAACGAGTCATGTCACAGGAGGTTGTGACGCTCCAAAAACAAAAGATTCACTAATTCCCAGACGTCTCTTTTGCCGTGTAAATCCACGGAAAAGTCCTTTTTGGGCCAGAGGGCGTCGTGTGTTCAGTTTGCTTCAACGCTCGGCGCAGTCCCTGGTGTTTCCTGGTGTTTGAACAGCACACACCACATAATTAGTCAAACTAACCCCCTAACCGTAACCCAAACCCCCTAAACCTAACCCTAAATTTGAACAGCACACAACACGTAATTAGTCAAACTAACCCCCGAACCACTAATCCTAAACCGGCTTTGGTGAAGAGTTCATCTCTGTTTTTCCAGTTTAATCATGTCCGCCAAAAGAACAAAACTGAGAAAATATGGGCATTATAGGAATTTTATTCTGTTTTATTCTGAAGTTTATTCTGACGCGCACCGGCCTTTGATCCCCTATCTAACTGCCCAGTTGTCGGACAAAGCGGGGGGGGGGGATCATCAAGAGAACTTTCTCTTTACCTAACCCCTACCCCTAACCCTAACCCCATAACCCATCAACCCCTACCCCTAACCCATCAACCCCTACCCTAACCCCTACCCCTAACCCATCAACCCCTAACCCCTAACCCATCAACCCTAACCCATCAACCCCTAAACCCTAAACCTAACCCATTAACCCCTAACCCCTAACCCTACCCCTAACCCATCAACCCCTAACCCATCAACCCCTAACCCTGACCCTAACCCAACCCTAATTTGATTCATTGCACACTGTTTAAGACGCTGTTTGGCTCCTAAAACACACGGCCCGTGTCTCAGAGTCACCTTTTCTCAGCTAAATTTAATTTCTAGTTTCCTATGATATCATTCGGATTGTTGTGCATACGTTTGTCAGATATCACAGAGACCCATCAATGTGAATGTGTTGCTCTTTGTGTGTTTATTGATCAAATTGAGTTTGATGTAATTAACTACGACTAATCGGATTCATTACACGCTGTACAAGAAGCCCGTTAGTGTCCTGGGGAAAATAAAAGACCTTCACCCAGGAAACAGGTGTTAATTACTACTTAGAGACCGATGTGTTAACCCTTTGTGTTGTGTTCTCATCAAAATCAGCACTTTTGTTGATGCTTTTATTGATGTTTTTAACTTATGTTTTTGTCCCTTTTTTTTTTAACACTTCTGAAGATTTTTTTAAATGTTTGTCACTTTTTTTGACGTTTTCAACACATCGTAACACTAACTCATTAACTTTAGTTTTAAAAGACACTAACCATGGTCAAGGTTAGAGGACAGCGAACACGGCCTCGTTGTGTACTCACTGATGTTTGAACACCATGTAATTAGTGCAACTAATTTGAATCATTAGAGCCAATTATGGAGCATTTGTTGATTTAGGCGCTCAGAGACTTTCCTCAGGTTGATTTCTCTCTGGAACGTCTACCTGCTGGAGGTTTTTTGAAGCCACCACTGTGACTGTCAAAGCTGAAAGCTTACCATCCTCGGAACGAGCCAATCAGAACGACTCTCACGGTCCCGTCACGGAGACATCTGCAGCCCGGCGGCCTCGTGGGACCAGACTCAGCGGTTGGACCAGATCGATGAGGCTCTTCTTCTAATCTCTCCTTCTGTGTCTGCTCAGTAAAGATTCCTGGGAGAGTTCCTGAGATGGGACGAGGACGTCACTCAGCGGCAGATTCAAGTTCTCATGCTGTTCTTGGTTTTGGAGGAGGAAAAACTCCAAAACTGAGGAGGAAACTGAGCGGATCATCAACGGCAACGCTTGATTGAGTCTTTCTTTTAGCAATCATTTAAGTTTAGAGTCGTTCCCCCCCACCCAATTCGACCCACAGGAGCATTTTCCGTCCTCATATCTAAACCAGACAAGTTAACGGTTGCAGGTTTTAAATGCGTCGTTAACGTTGTGAAACGGTCCCAGTTTGGTTTAGACGGCAAAGCTAATGAGTTAATGGGGGAGGGGGGTGCAAAAAAAAATGGATTTGTAAGCAAAATCGCAATTCCAGCTCTACCGATTCCAAATATCAATTCAAATTTTTATAATTAAAAACCTTTTTTTTTTTTTCCTGTATACTGCAATCACATGCTAGATATATACTTTATAAAAAAAGAAAAAATAATAATAATAAAAATGAAAAATAAAAAGGGTCCCAGTAGCTTACAGACATCACACACAACATACACACACACACACACACACATCATAACAGGATGTTAAAATAACAAATAAAAAAATCCCCATGACTACTCATCCATATTATTCATGAGGATTTGTTGATTTGTATATATATATATATATATAATATATATATATATATATATATATATATACACATACATACATACTGTACATACATGGGGAAAGTAACTATATTTCCATATTGTGAATAGTTATTTTAATCGAGAATCATGAGTCCAAGATTGGACTCAAATCGAATTGTGACACTTAGTTAAGTTTAGAAAAAGGTGTTTGGGTTAAAATCCGACGTTACTTCGCTTCCTGAAGGTTACGCAGGCCGATTTTTTCCGTGTTGTAAAGCTGCCGTTTGCAGCAGATAAAGGGATGCATGTCTGTCAGCTGTTTCTGTCCCGGATTTGAAACAATTGTGACTTCTCCCCCAGTTGTTTTTGACGCCCTTGGTTGGCCTCATCTTTGGGGAGTTAAGGACCAAATCTCCAATCCTGAGTGCTAATTATCTTAGATTTCCTAAACCGTATAATTAGGGTCATTCTGAAGGAAATGAGGTTCAGTAACGCCTCTCTGCCCCTCGGTAATGGATGGGAAAAAATGGGCAGGAGACAAATATGGCTGCCACAGCACACTGTAGTTAAATGAATCAAAATGTTTCTGAACTCAAGCAGAACAAGGACACGAACCATCTGCAGGAAGGGCGGACCAGATCAGAGAAATGCAAAAGAAGAAGAAGAAGAAGAAGAAGAAGAAGAAGAAGAAGAAAAGGTTTCACCATCAAAACCTGTCAAACCATGTTTTCAGATCTGGTAAGAAAGGTAAAGAAGGAAGGACAGAAGGAAAGGAAGACTTAGAGAAATAAGAGAGGAGGGAAAAGGGGACAGAATGGACTGAAGAGCCAAAGAAAGAAGGAACAAAAGGAAAAAGGAAAGGAAGAATGAAGGAAAGTGACAAATAAAGGGACAGAAAGAAGGCTTGAAAGGAAATAGAAAAGACTGAAATGGTGAAGGAAAGCAATGAAGACGGAAGGAAAGAAGGAAAAGAGAGAGAGAGAGAGTGTGGAAAGGAAAGATAGACAGGAGATAAACACCAAAGGAAAGAGGAAAAAGTGTGAAAGAAAAGGAGGGGGGGAAAGCAACCAAGGAAAGAAGGATAGAAAACAAGGGACAAAAACAACAAAAGAAAGAAGAAAAGACGGAAAGCAAGGAAGACAAACTGACCTGCAGAGGAAGAGAGGAAGGAGGAGAGATGGGCTGAAAGAAAAAGGAGTGAAGGACAGAAGGAAAGGAAGACTTAGAGAAATAAGAGAAGAGGGAAAAGGGGACAGAATGGACTGAAGAGCCAAAGAAAGAAGGAACAAAAGAAAAAAGTAAAAGGAAGAATGAAGGAAAGTGACAAATAAAGGGACAGAGAGAAGGCCTGAAATGAAGAAGAAAAGAAGTGCTGAAGGGAAGAAGAAAAGAGAAATGGGGAAGGAAACTAATGAAGACGGAAGGAAAGAAGGAAAAGAGAGAGAGAGAGTGCAAAAAGAAAAGATAAAGTACATAAACACCAAAGGAAAGAGGAAAAAGTGTGAAAGAAAAGGAGGGGGGAAGCACCCAAGGAAAGAAGGGAAAAAAAGAAAAGATGGAAAGCAAGGAAGACAAATTGAAATGCAAGAGGAAGAGGAAGAGGAAGAGATGATGTCTCACTTTTTTTCATGGGAGGGGCAAAATTCTCTGGGTGAGCAGAGCAGAGAAAGGGGAGATAATCTCGCCCATTATGACATCACAAGGGGAGATTCCAGATCGGCCCATCTGAGCTTTCAAGGCAGAGCAGGATATCACCATAGGCAGGCTGGGGGGGGGGGCATATAAATGTTAAAACCCTCATAAAGTGACATTTTCAAACCGTGGGACCATTAAAGTGGATTTTAACCGAGGTAGAAGCAGAGAAGATGCCCTATCAAAATATAATTGATGAACAAGCATGAGGAAATGAGCTCGACATGTGAAATCCTGGAGAAAATGTCCTCGGTTCCTGGGAGCTGGGACGCTGCAGGCTTCACGTCCTTGACCCGTTGTTAAAGTCATCGCTCACTCATCAATCAATCAATCAATCAATCAATCCAACCCGTCACCGACCCGTTGTCCAATCAGCCGCGGCTCGCTGTGCTGGCAAGTTATTAACTGCAAAACGGCGTGAAGATGAAAAATCACACGATTAGGCGTCTCGGAGGGAGTGTAAGAGACGCTCTGTCTCTCTCTCTCGCTCATTCATGCAGCTTTTCATGAGCAGCCATTTGTGTTTATCTACCAGAGTTATGAAAGCAGATTTGTTGACCCGATTCCAGAAGCCGTGAGTTATTATCACGATCCGCAGGGAGCGGGCGTCACTACGGCCAGCTGTCTCTGACTGGATGTGAGGGGAATGGAAATAAATGGGACGTTACAGTACTGCATACTGATGAGGGGAGGTGGTTAATTACTGGTAATGTAAGTACTATGTAACTGTATCACCTATTCTGTAACTGTTACCTACACCCACCCTAACTAACAACCCCTAACCCTACCAACCTTCCCTACCTAACCTAACAACCTAACCTACCCTAACCTAACCTAACCATAGACCTACCTAACTAACTGACCCTAACCTACCCTAACCCTAACCTCCTACACCACTAACCCTAACCCTAACCCTAACCAACACCCTAACCTAACCCTAACCCAACCCTAACCCTAACCCTAACCCCTATAACCCTAACCCTAACCCTACCTACCTAACCCTAACCCTAACCCTAACCTAACCCCTAACTAACCCTACCTACCCCTAACCCCTAACCCTAACCCTAACCCTAACCCTAACCCTAACCCCACCCTAACCCCTAACCCCAACACCCTAACCCTAACCCCTAACCCCTAACCCCTAACCCTACCCCCAACCCCTAACTAACCCTAACCCTAACCTAACCCCTAACCCACCAACCTAACCTACCCTAACCCCTAACCCCTAACCCTAACCCTAACCCTAACCCCCTAACCCTAACCCTAACCCTAACCCTAACCCCTAACCTAACCCCTAACCCTAACCCCTAACCCCTAACCCTAACCCTAACCCCTAACCCTAACCTAACCCTACCCAACCCTAACCTAACCCCTACCCTAACCCTACACCCCTAACCCCCTAACCTACCACCCTAACCCCTAACCTAACCCAACCTAACCCCTAAAACCCATAACCCCTAACCTAACCCAACCTAACCCCTAACCCTAACCCTAACCCTAACCCCTAACCCTACCTAACCCCTAACCATAACCCCTAACCTAACCCCTAACCATAACCCCTACAACCCCTAACCTACTAACCCTAACCCCTAACCATAACCCCTAACCCTTAACCCCTAACCCCTAACCCCTAACCCTAACCACCCCTAACCTAACCCCTAACCTAACCCCTAACCCCTAACCCCTAACCTAACCCCAACCTAACCCTATCCCCTAACCTAACCCTACCAAACCCCTAACCATAACCCCTAACCTAACCCCTACCCCTAACCTAAACCCCTACACCCTAACCCCTAACCCTAACCCTACCCTAACCCCTAACCCTAAATGTGGTTTCAAAAGTAATTTATGTCAAAAAATTATTTTAATATATTTTAATATGTTTACATAGAATTTCTTTTAGACTGGACACCGGGCCTTTTATTTATCAACATACTTCTTACTCTATTTCTATGTATTTTACTTATTTGATTATTTTATATATCTTTATAACTTCCCTTCCCCCCCTTTCTTTTCTCTATGTACAGTCTATATATATATATATATATATATATATTTTTTTTTTTTTTTTAATTGTTGTAATTTTATTTATTATAAAGGAGTGGAGGAGACTTTTATTTAAAGAAAAATATTACAGCACTATCTGCAGAATGTTGCAGACTGCAGGTTTTTACTGTTAATCGCAGTGCAGTGGAGATTTAAAACACAGCATGCTTACTGTAAATAAACAGCATTTTACTGGCAAAGCTGCTGCCAGTATATTACTGTAAACTTATGGTGAAAAGTATTACAGTGTAATGTACTTTTTGTGTAAGCTGGTTTATTGTTCTGTTATCCTTTATTTTAATATAACATTCAGCTCTTTTCCTGTGTCCTATAATCCAAAATACATGTTTTCAGCATTCACTCTTACAAATTTAACGTGAAATTTACAGTAACTTACTGGCAACAATTAGCAGCAAGTTACTCGAGTCTGGTCTTGGACTCGAGTCCGGACTCAAGACCGTTTTTCTATGGTCTCGGGCTCGCTAGTATTTGGACTCGGACTTGTCTCGGTCTCGGCCGCTGGTCTTGCCCAATATGGCTTATGGTCTGGACCGAGTCCAGGTGTCTTTATCATGTTGATAATAATATTGGAGGGAAAGTGAAACCCAAAATTATTGTCTTGATACTGTCATGCATGAGACCTTTATTCTGTCCTGGACTTGGACTTGTCTTGGACTCAAACCTTTTTGGACTTGGTCTTGTCTTGGACTCGACTAGTCCTGGTCTTGGACTTGTCTTGGACTCGACAAAGGCGGTCTTGACTACAGCCCTGCCCTCTAGTGTGAGGTGATTCCTCTGGACCCCATAGAGAAATTGGGGGAGAGAAGGATGTTAGCTAATCTGACATCCATCATGGACAACACCTCCCCCCCCACACACAACACTGGGGGGGTCCCTGAGCTCCTTCAGCACCCCCCTCCCGGTATAAGAAGGAGAGGTCCCGCAGGTCTCTGTCAGACTCTACAACACCTGCACCACCTGATAATGTTGTAGTTTCTCTTCCTATTTTTCAATTATCTTTATTATCTGTATTTATATTTTTCCATTAAAAGTACTCACTTTTTCAATATTATCTACGGTCACAGTTCAATATCAGTTATATGATAGTTACCTACTTTTGCTAAATTGTTTAATTACATGTTCAATTTAATTTTAACGTCACTCACTTACTTACACTGCAACATTTTACACACTTTACAAAACCTCTTATGTAATTCCATTAAATACCTTCTGCTCATTGTCTGTTGATTGTGTGTTTACTTGTTTGTTTTTTTGCTTTTTACTGTGGGAAACTGCTGCTGCTGTAATAAGGGAATTTCCCCACTGTGGGATAAATGAATTATTATCTAATGTGATCTAATTCTACAGTCACTGATTGGTTCATTAACGGAGAGCTCACAGCAGCCGCTGTCACTCACTCTCTCGCCCTTTCTCTCTCTCTCCAGCTCCACCTGACAGGGCTGGAAATCACTGCGCTGCGACCTTGACCGGTCAGGGTGGTGCAGCCCCGAGGCACCGTCATTAATTCTGCAACAAAGTGGACAAACTGTCCCAGAAGAGACAGATGACGCAGATGGACAGGACGCACCAGGATATCAATCAGAGCCAGGAGGTAAAGAGGTCATCATAAAAGCTCTGAGATGATTAAAAAAAAAAAGAAATAAAACTGATTAATTGGTACAGATGAAAGCTCTTAGACTTAGACTTAGACTCAGACTTAGACTCAGACTTAGACTTCATGGGGAAATACGGAGAGGCGCATGTAACGGTACGGATTCATAGCACAAAGACCCCGAAAAACTCCAGGCTGGATACAAAACCTTCTGTAGGGGACAGGAAGACAACGAATACATCGGCAGAACGGGGCCACTGTCAACAGACAGCTTGTTTCTAACTAGTTAATTATTAAGCTACAAAGTTGTGGATCAGAAGTGCCGTTTGACGTCACGTACGACGCACTCCACCTCAGAAGGGATGAAAATGGCCCAAAATGGTCTACGTTGATTTCGGACCAGTCCTGAAAATGGCACGTCGCCACCATGCACGGTGGTGTAGGCTGCAGCGGGGGTTTTATGCAGAGAAAGAAGAAGAAGAAGAAGAAGAAGAAGAAGAATCCCTAGGAAAACAATAGGGTTCCACAGCCCTGCTGCGTGAACCGCGTATCGCTTTGCGTTACTGTGGTCCACGCTGCCTTGGGCTTGGACCCCTAACAATGCACAGGACCACACACAGTGCATGTGGACTGTGTGTGGTCACATGACGGGATTTTGCAATTAAACCCGTATTGACTGCTCATTTTTACATGCATAGAAACATTCATTTTTAGTGCAGAGACCAACAAGTCATCCCCGTCTAATTCGACTCACAGGAGCCACCATGAAATAAAACAGCGTCCCTGCACACGAATCCATACATCAAATCACGTCTCACGTCTTTGGTTTTTGTCTTGAAGTCTGGCTTTTATCTTATTTTAGGATAGAAAATCATAAATCTGCAGTCTGCACAGCCCCTTGAGTCGCCCATATGTACGACTGTACAAAGTAAGTTACTCAACGTCCAAAATGAGTTTCTCCTTAGGGAGACTGATAAAAGTACTTTGACTTTGACAAACTGCCATGAGACTGGGCTGCTACACCGGACGTAGCTTCGCATTCACTCACACCTATAACCCCCAAAGCTCGTACTGCATTTCCTTTGCCGACATGGAAAGATTGCAGACATCACATCAGTCACTCAGACTGCAATGCATGGAGGTCCATGTATCATTTACAAGACTGTGAGGATCCTCATAGGGAGGTGGTCAGGGTGCATGTTTGGAGAAAAACACAAGACTTTCACCAGGAAACAGGTGTTCATGTCCTGGAGAAGTTAAGGAGAAAACACAAGACTTTCACCAGGAAACAGGTGTTCATGTCCTGGAGAAGTTAAGGAGAAAACACAAGACTTTCACCAGGAAACAGGTGTTCATGTCCTGGAGAAGTTAAGGAGAAAACACAAGACCTTCACCCAGGAAACAGGTGTTCATGTCCTGGAGAAGTTAAGGAGAAAACACCAGACCTTCACCAGGAAACAGGTGTTCATGTCCTGGAGAAGTTAAGGAGAAAACACAAGACATTCACCCAGGAAACAGGTGTTCATGTCCTGGAGAAGTTAAGGAGAAAACACCTGACCTTCACCAGGAAACAGGTGTTCATGTCCTGGAGAAGTTAAGGAGAAAACACCTGACCTTCACCAGGAAACAGGTGTTCATGTCTTGGAGAAGTTAAGGAGAAAACACAAGACCTTCACCCAGGAAACAGGTGTTCATGTCCTGGAGAAGTTAAGGAGAAAACACCAGACCTTCACCAGGAAACAGGTGTTCATGTCCTGGAGAAGTTAAGGAGAAAACACAAGACTTTCACCCAGGAAACAGGTGTTCATGTCCTGGAGAAGTTAAGGAGAAAACACCTGACCTTCACCAGGAAACAGGTGTTCATGTCCTGGAGAAGTTAAGGAGAAAACACCTGACCTTCACCAGGAAACAGGTGTTCATGTCCTGGAGAAGTCAAGGAGAAAACACAAGACCTTCACCAGGAAACAGGTGTTCATGTCCTGGAGAAGTTAAGGAGAAAACACAAGACCTTCACCAGGAAACAGGTGTTCATGTCCTGGAGAAGTTAAGGAGAAAACACAAGACTTTCACCAGGAAATCCAAGTCCTCCCGGGACATGAACACCTTCAGGAGACTGGTGTTTTAACCAAAACCACAATCTTTTTGTTTACTCTTAACTAGTCCTTTTGGCCCCTAGTTATAATTAAATGACCCTTTAACCTTTATGTCGTCCTCAGGTCAAATTGAGCCGTTTCTAAGTGTTTAATGTCAGAAATATTAGATTTCTTTCATCCAATTTGACAAAAGTAACATGGATGATTCCATACGTTCTTCAGGTAACATTAATGATTACTTTCATTGAATTTTTTGGGTGTTTTAATTAATCTTATAGCATTTGAATTCTTGTTTTTTTTATGGTTTCAAAACAATATCCGAAGTAAACTTTGACATCTACCCCTCTGAGATCCACTCAACCATCCTCTGATCTTAACTAGTAGTCAAAATAATTCATAATTTCTGCCTTTTTAGCTCAAAACTTACGTATAATTTGACATAGATGAGGTTTGTTGACCATGAATTCCAAGAATAATTGTAAAACCTGTTATTAAACCAGCTCAGGGTTTTTAAAAAAAGCACCAAAAGCTGGAAAAAGTGACAAATAAATCAGAAAAGTCGACAAAAACTTTCATTTTCAATTTTGACCTGGAAGGACAAGTTCATAATTAACGGGAAGAAAACCCAATTATTATCTATTATTATATTATTTACGTAAATATAATAAATTGACGGACTCACATTCACGTTGCATGTGTTTTCCTGACATCACAGCACATTAAGGTGCTGTATTACTGCTTCCCCACCCACCCGCCCCCCCACCCCCCCCACCCCACCCCCCCTTCATTCCACTAAACCTTGGGTGACATGCATCGTGCGTATCCACGGCAACAGCTGCACGATCCACCTCTCGCTGGAGATCCCTCAAATGCTCCAGATCACCATGGCGACTGCTTCTCTTTTCCCCCCCCCCCCCCCCCACCCCCCCCCGCCGTCAGCCCTTTCAGGGATCACCAGTCGCACCTCGGGCTGCCAGCGTTACCATGGCGCCGCGCCGGGGGGGGGGGGGGGCAGGTTTATGGTTTTCAGGGCGTTTCAACACACAGAAACCTCCCCGACTACAGTCAGCTTTTGATCTTTGATCCCCAGCAGACAGGTATTTAAAAAGACACAATTAGGGACGTTTGTGACGTATCGCCAAACCCACCAGACTCCATAAAAAAAAAAAAAAAGTAATTTTATCATCGTAAAACCCAGTTCATTCAAAGCTGTTGATACGAGGCCTTTTATACATCGTCGTGTTGCTTTAGAAATAAACAACGGACAAATGGAGTCTTTAAACGCATCACATGTGAAGTTAGTCACTGTCAAAGTGGTGCCAAAATGAATGGGAGTCAATGGGATGCTAACGGCCGCTTAGCATCCCATCCCACACCTATCTGTAAGACCAGCACGCCCAGAATGCACCTGAATGCACCTCCCTGTAAGAACAGCACGCCCAGAATGCACCTGAACGCACCTCCTTGTAAGACCAGCACGCCCAGAATGCACCTGAACGCACCTCCCTGTAATACCAGCACGCCCATAATGCACCTGAACGCACCTCCTTGTAAGACCAGTACGCCCAGAATGCACCTGAACACACCTCCCTGTAATACCAGCACGCCCAGAATGCACCTGAACGCACCTCCCTGTAAGACCAGCACGCCCAGAATGCACCTGAACGCACCTCCCTGTAAGACCAGCACGCCCAGAATGCACCTGAACGCACCTCCCTGTAAGACCAGCACGCCCAGGATGCACCTGAACACACCTCCCTGTAAGACCAGCACGCCCAGAATGCACCTGAACACACCTCCCTGTAAGACCAGCACGCCCAGAATGCACCTGAACACACCTCCCTGTAATACCAGCACGCCCAGAATGCACAAAAAAAAAACATAACACTTTCTGTTATATTGTAAATCAACAGAAACATCCCTGTGAATCACGTAAAGGGACAATTTCTGTTAAAAGTTACAGTCATACAACTGTCAATTCATTGATATTTCTTAGAGTGTGTATGTTCATATGTTCTCCCTCAAAAAAAAAAAATATTTTATAATATTTTTGTGTTAGCTGCTGATCTCTGATCCTGAGTCTCTGGCAGCACCGTACACACACATCAACCTATTGATGAATTATGAGCAGGAACCATCAAGAACACAGCGGAAATCTGGGAAATCACTTTGAAAAAAGGCTAATAGGAAACACAACTGTGCTGCTGCTGTGATTGATATATGTTGATATCGATGCTTTCATTGCAGTGATGGGATGAGCATCGATCGGCCTGACACAGGGAAAGAGGAACTCAGAGGAACTCATGGGGTCGACTGGTAATGCTTCCTACTCTGGACCGGTGTTTCCTCATCTGAGCTCCAAACAGACGCCTGTTTCTATGGAAGTCTATGGGAAGACGAGCCTACTTGTCCCTTGATTCATTACCCCAGGACACGTTTTCATAATGAGTTCAGGATCCTAATTGCTATTGTCTTCTTCAACACACCATGATGCTCGTTATGTCAACCATGGTCTCATTTATTTTCAAGCAGACGATAAAGCAGGGGGGTGCAGGGGTGTCAAAGTCAATTCCACTGGAAAATAAGAATCCCTTTTAGGTAAGGGGGACCAGATTCTCAGACAAAATCCGGGGACATTTTCAGCTCAGGAGCGTAAATACCTCCAAAACACGTCATGTTTTTGTGTTTGTAAAACCTAAAATGGGGACACTAGACCTAGAGCTGGTCTCATTAGGGGCTGAGTCCCCCCCCCACCAAAGTTCTGAGCCTAGAATCAAACCCTGCTGCTACTTCATACTTGTAGTCCATACACCTCAGAGGGGAATGATGTAATGTTTACTGAACTACATTTATCTGACAGCTTTTGCTTTTATTGCTTCAGGCTTGTTTCTGCAACAGCTAACTGAACACACCTGCCCTGTAAGACCAGCACGCCCAGAATGCACCTGAACACACACTCCCTGTAAGACCAGCACGCCCAGAATGCACCTGAACGCACCTACCCTGTAATAGACCAGCACGCCCAGAATGCACCTGAACACACTCCCTGTAAGACCTCAGTCACGCATCCCAGAGATGCACCTGAACACACCTCCCTGTAAGACCAGCCGCTCAGAATGCCCTGAACCCACCTCTCCTGTAGACTCGCACGTCCCAGAATGCACCTGAAACACCACTCTTCCCTGTTAAGACCACGCACCCATCCAGACTGTCCCCTGAACACACTGTAAAAAAACATCTCACTATCTGCTAGCTGCCTGTCCCCTGAACACACTGTAAAACATCTCACTATCTGCTAGCTGCCTGTCCCCTGAACACACTGTAAAAAACATCTCCTCACTATCTGCTAGCTGCCTGTCCCTGAACACACTGTAAAACATCTCTCTATCTGCTAGCTGCCTGTCCCCTGAACACACTGTAAAAAAACATCTCCTCTCTATCTGCTATCTATGCAACATCTTTCCAAAAGTCAACGACTCGATCATTTTAAATATTCTGATTTTAACATTGACCAAAAATAAATGGGATTAGACTTGTTTCCATGATGGAAAAGCCAAAGCTCCGATGCTGAACCGGTTTTATAAATACGCCGAAATCTTCCCCTGCAGCAGAGCAATAAAGAAAGCCGCTCACGGACATAATGCACAAGTACAACATGACTTCACAACCAGTGAACCCACAACCAGCAGCAGACCGTTCATCACAGCTGTCACGTTCCCAGTAAATACGACTTTTGGGGGGGTGGGGTCAAAGTCTAGCTGGGTTCTTTAAAGTGCCCATATTATGAGAAACATCACTTTTTCTGGGATTTTGTTATTTTGTGTCTCTGGTGCTTCCGCGTGCATTTCACATTTGAACGCGCGTTCACTTCCTGCTGCCTCAAGATAGCAATACACCCAGAATGCACCTGAACACACCTCCCTCAAAAGATCTTGAGTCCAGGCATTGATTGTCTTTGGGTGGTGTTCCCATTTATTATAAAAGCAGAAAATATGAATATTTCACACAAATGGCTCCTACGCTAGCACAGACACTTGAGTCGGTTTTTGCAGTGCGCCCTATGACAGCAGATCTCGGCATTGTTGACTGCACAGGTACTGTAAATTGATTTAATGGCAAACGTGTGCTGCAAGGATCAGGTTCAGGATGGTATGGTCCACTACAGGGGTGTCTGAAATCTTCTGGAAACATATGTACAGGTGAGAAGAATGTGTACATGCTTTGATCCCCTGAAAGGTTATTTTTAGTGGATTGTCCTTCACATTTTTTTTTAAGAAGGACAAACCTATGTACCTCTTCTAAATTATACAGGACATGTCCTCTGCAACAAGCCCCCCCCCCCCCCCGTGTCAATGTAAGCTGTTAAGAGCAGCTTTGAAGACATTTGATTGACCATATGGTTTTAACGCATGTCAGCACAACGCCACAACGTCCCGTATGACGCGATGGAGCAGGTGGAGCGGTCGATGGGTCCATAAATCCTCTCTTCAATGTCCGCCATTGATTCAGAAGAAACAAATAATGCTGACGGTGTTTGATTGGGTCCGAGTTGAGGTCCATAGCTTGTCTTTGACAGTAGTCATGTTAAATTAAAGGTCATGTATTACTGATCTGTTTGCATGAGAACAGAAGGGTCAATACGTTAGAACAACGTAGCTCTCGGATGGGAGAAAATATGTAAGGAAGTTTTTTTCCAGACTGGGGTTAGGGTTATTAGGGCAGGATGTTCTTGTTAACCCTTCGTTCATATAGCTATGAAAAGTAAAGCACTGTTGTTTGTTTGTATTTATTACTGTCAGCAGAGCGTCGACTGCTGCTGTATAAGAGCGTGAAGATCCTCGTAGGGAGGAGGTCGGGGGGGTGGTTTGGCTCCTAAAAACACAGGGATTTCAAAAGGGGGAGAAGAGTTCAGAAGAAGTCACGGAGAAAACACCGGACATTCGGTGTGCAGAGTCAGACGTAGAGCTGGCCAATGTATCGATATTGTGATATCGTGGTATGAGACTAGATATCGACTTAGATTTTGGATATCGCGATATCGTAATATGACATAATTGGTGGCTGCATTACAGTAAAGTGATGTCCTTTCCTCATCTTACCCGACTGTTGTAGCTCTTCTATTATTATCCTGTACCCACTCATTATATCCACATTACTGATGAGTATTTATCAAAAATCTCATTGTGTTAATATTTTGCAAAAGCGCCAATAGTACAACACTACAATATCGTTGCGGTATCGATATCAAGGTATTTGGTCAAAAATATTGTGATATTGGATTTTTATCCATATCGCCCAGCCCTGCGTTATGTGCTGCCGTCATCAGTGTTAAGAGTTCTTTTAAAGAATTAACACTGATGTTGTCAAATTTGTCCCATTTTCAAAGTTATTTTTTAAATCCAAAATAAAGGAAGTCAAAATACGGAGGAAAAATGTTGGAAAAAGCGGCAAAAATCGATCAAAAATACAAAAAAATACACAAACTTCATAAAAAAAACTGTGTGAAAAGCAACAAAACGTTGAGATAAAGGAGAAAAAAACTTTTTCATGGTCAAAGGGAAGACGACACGAGGGTTAAAGAAGGTCTTCACACACTGCTACCACACACACACACAGCTAATTAGGAATTAGTTTCTTTTGCATTTATGAGGAAACCTGTAGCTTTCCTCTCACAGGGCGAGAGAGGCCTTCCTCCCGCTCTGCCGCCTCGTGTTGATGTTCTTAACGTATTCGGGTGCAGTGTTTGAGGATGGAGCCGGATTTAAAACTGCACCTGATTGGCCGTGGCCTTTAGCCTGTTTTGTGTCTCAAGTGTCGAGACCTGTGCCGTGCAGGTCACAGACGGCTGAATGATTTACAGTGATTACACTGATCTTGGATATCTCTCGTGTAATTGGCCAGATCAAACAAGGATGCATTTCATTGAGAAAAAAAACCAATTGATTCCCTAAACATTGACATTTAAGGTCGTTATACAGCGGGGGGGGGGGGGGGGGGGGGGGGGGGGGGGGGGGTGAAATAATCGGCTGCAAATATGTCACATTGAAACTATTATTTTCTCTCACACCCCCACACACACACCACACACAACCACACACACACACACACACACAAATGCACAGGTTTTAGTAATAGGCAGCAATCCAAATTTTCGACAAGTTTTTGAATAAAGGTTTTGGACATTGGATATTTTGTCCCTTTTTTCAACACTTTTGACGCATTTTTCCCATGTTTGTCACTTTTTTTGACGTTTTCAACACTACGTAACACTAACTTATTACTTTAGTTTTACAGTTATTTTGGAATTTATGGTCAATATAGGAAATTATACCTATGTTTGAGTTAGAAAAGCAGAAATTAGGAATTATTGAGACTAAATTAAAGGAAGGATGTTGATGATAATCACAGACTGGAATATGTCAACTTTTACTCAACACTATTTCAACAACACTTCACTTTGTTTTACAATGCTATAAAATAGAATAAGACCCAAATTAATGAAAGTAGAGATTTGTACTTGGCAAGAGCGTTGGAATCATCATGTTATTTGGGGAATTAAAAGAACATTGATATAGGACAACATGAGGACAACATGAGGACAACATGAGGGCAACATGAGGACAAACATGAGGACAACATGAAGACAACATAAGGACAACACGAAGACAACATGAAGACAACATGAGGACAACATGAGGACATGTAGACAACATGAGGACAACATGAGGACAACATGAGGACAACATGAAGACAACACGAAGACAACACGAGGACAACACGAAGACAACATGAAGACAACATGAGGACAACATGAAGACAACATGAGGACAACATGAGGACAACATGAGGACAACATGAAGACAACATGAAGACAACACGAAGACAACACGAAGACAACACGAGGACAACATGAGGACAACATGAAGACAACATGAGGACAACATGAGGACAACATGAGGACAACATGAAGACAACATGAGGACAACATGAGGACAACATGAGGACAACATGGGGACAACATGAGGGGTAACAACTGCATCCTTTAACGTAGGAGAGGACCAGAGAACATTTCTCTTCAGGTCCATTAACTGCTCAGATCCCCGAGCTGTTGGCTCGGATCAGACACGTCTGGGTGAACATCACTTCTTGATGCGCGAGTCCTGCCGTCCACCGGGAGTTTCCAAGGTGACGGAGAGCCCTAAGATCCAGGCAGAGACGCACTGCCGAGGCTCCACATGGTGACAATGCAGTGTGAGACGCGGGACAGGCCAATGAGGACGGACGAGGGAACGGCATCATGATGACGGGGGGAACCGGTCCAACTTAGAAAAAAAATCCAGAGGGGGACAGAAGTAAAAGTTTCAAGACCAAATACTTAAATTTACTCAAATTAATGAATTAAAGTGAATCTATTTTCAATGCATGGGGAAATATCCCTAACCTTTTTGAAATTGAACTGGTAAATTATCAAATCGGGACCTGGTGAACTAGTCTGGCTATCACCAGACCACGCTCAATCCTTTAAGATCTGAGATTGAGCATTGGTCTGGGGGGGGTCTGCTCTGGATTTCTACTGCACAAGAGGAGGGACCAACGGGCATAGTTCAAATGATTCTGTACGCAATTGGATAGTCCTTCAACCAATCAGAGCAACGATCCGGGTGCATATCCACGACGATCCACTTCCAGGAACGCTCTGATGCCGCCGGGAATTCGACAGGATGTACTCATTTCGGATGTCCGTTTTCCGGATGTCCGTCCCCATCCTGTGTCTTTGTGTTGGCGCTCTAACCTGCGGCTGATTTCTGAGGACTATGGTTACCTGGTCCTCAGGTCTCTGCAGGGTAAATCCAGACAGCTAGCTAGGCTATCTGTCCAATCTGAGGACTATGGTTACCTGGTCCTCAGGTCTCTGCAGGGTAAATCCAGACAGCTAGCTAGGCTATCTGTCCAATTGGAGTTTCTGTTGACGATTAAAACTACTTCTGAACGTACACACGTTCCACCAAAACAACTTCCTTCCAGAGGCTATTTTGCAGAGTCACCGCGGCTCCATCAGGCGCTTAGCACCGCCCATGACAATTGTGATTGGTGTAAAGTAACGCAAAGACACCAGAGCAGGTTTACCTCCCATCCAGGAATGCTGTGTGGACTAGCCAGACCATCATGTAAGAGATACTGAGTTCAGACACTGGTAGTGTTGTTTCCATGCATAATACTTAATGTATAATACTATATATTATCCCAAACTCACACCCCACCTATCAGGGAGTCGACAGCGTATGAATTAGTGGGAACTCCTCTGTGACCCTGCAGAGTCCCTGCAGGGCTCAGGGTTGTTTTGGCACGACCAGCGAGCCAATTCATCACCATCAGCGCCACGGTCGCCTCAGAGGGAGAAGATAGATTTAGTTGTAAAGTGTGGCTGTTTCCCCGGGCTGAGGACAGGAACACTATGCTGATGTTAGAGGGTGAATGCACGGAGCGGGGTTTACCATCGTCAGAGTAAAGCTGTAAAACACAGCATCTCGACAGACAATCTGAAGGAAAAAGATGAGCTTTCTCGGGGTAAAACCTTGATAATAGAAACATCTACTGCAGGCTGATAACTGATCCCTGACACATTCAACATGGAGGTGATGCTTCAGATAAATCTATCACCCATGGCGGCAAAAAAACAGAAAAGGGAAGAAGTGGGGACGACTTAAAGGGTAACTTCCTTTTTCAACCTTCAACCTGGACCGTATAGTTCCCCATGCTTGTGTCTAAGTGACTGATGGGAACAACAATCTTTGAATTTGAATGTGTGACATTATGGAAAGGATCCCTACAGAGATAGAGCTTCTTACATATGAGTAAGATCCTTTTAAACACGAAGCAGCCCCAAAATCACCATCACCAAACCCACCAGACTCCATGTAAATAATCAATCATTTTATCATGGTAAAACACACTTTGTTCGAAGTCGACAGACACAAATTAAAACAAAATAAATGAGTTTTCCTCTATGTACATGGAAATTTAAATGTCTGATTTGTATATGAACTTTGATGAGGAAAAAAAAGTGATGGAAATAGTAATGGAAATGCAAACCAGCGGACACATCGCATGATGGTTGTCTGTGATGTAAAGTACATGTTGAAAAATGAGCCAAAACGTGCAGAAGCGCTGGTTCGGTCCTCTAACCTTGACTGTGTGACGTGATGCACCGCATGGCTGCGCTTATGGAGATGCATCATCATTTTTTAATAAATGGGCTCTGCATGCAGACTCAAACAAAGACTCTGACCTTCTGCCTAATGCCATTCATCCTCTGATTCCTCCGCATGCCGCTGCATCGCTTCCACAATCCACACAGTTTGGGATTCACTTCCAGCTGAGGGGCGCTCTTCACTCGAGCTGAGGGTGCAGAACAGGACCAGAGGAATCGGAGGAGTCATCTCTGAGGACTAAAGTCCCGGTCTGACTTTACAGACTGAGACCCTCCCTAAAGTTAAGACCTTGGCTCTTATCATGCACACGTATGGACTCTGGCTGTCCTCATTAACCATTTGTACTTTTCAGGGTTTTCACCGGCGGCCCACTGGGCCTAAGCCATTAGACGACCTTCATCTACAGTTACAGAAGGTCACCCAGGTACTCTGTTCCTACTGAAAACATAATGAATAGACAATGTTCTAAGATTGTATTTCAATATTAGCCTGAAAAAGAAGTAATTCCAGGGGGGGGTTTCCACCTGGACTTGTCCCATTTCTGGTGTCTAAGTGACTAATGTAAACACAGATTCTTGAAATTGGTCCAGTTTTGGGCAAGAACGCTGGAACCGGCATCCTCAAACCGGGCTGCGATGTATCCCTACTGGACAAATGATCAGCGTCACTAAAAGTTGTGTTGTTGACCGACTCAAGTCTATTATTCTAAGTGTCTGACCAGGATTTCTAAGGAGGTCGACCTGACATCCTTTTTTTTTCCATCATCCACAAAATAACATTTGCTAAATCCACCAGACTCCATGTACATAGAGACGGATTTTAGCATCAAAAAATACACTTCATTCAAAGTCGACAGAAACAAATGAAAACTATAAAAAGCTGTTTTGGCAGAAATCAATGAAATAGTCTGACAATTAACTTGGTTTAAATGCAGTTTTTTTTCTCCAAATGCTGTAAAATATGTCACCCTGGACATCCAGAGTTCTCCGAGAGCACAATTAGAATTGGCTCAGCAAGTTTTTTGGGCATCGAGTGACGCTCATTAACTATGCCCTCGTAGCCGGGCTGCACCAATCACATCGGTGTATCTGATGTGGGCGGGGCCAGAGGCATGCTGCACCAATCACAAATGGCTTGTCTTACGTCAATTCATATGCCATTATTGGGGTGTTATCAAGACGCATACTCGCTTTTTAGTGTGTAATAATAATAATGTATACTTTATTAGTCCCTATGGGGAAATTACAATTTACACTCTGTTGTTATTACACACTACACACAAGCCTGAACTACACACACATGCCCTGTACCTATACATGCACTAATGGCTGCCCTTGGAAAGGCGCCCCGAGCAGTTGGGGGTTCGGTGCGTTACTCAAGAGCACCTTGGCAGATCCCAGGAGGTAAACTGGCATCTCTCCAGCTACCAGTCCACCACCAAGCTTTGGTCCATATGGGGATTGAACCGGCGACCCTCCGGTTCCCAACTCCCTACTGACTGAGCTACCCCATTGACTTACAGTAACCTTGCGATAGCGTGTGAATTCACGCCGGAGCGAGGAGTGGGAAAGGGCGAAAATCCACGTGGGGAGGTTCGTTGGGGGGGTGGATGGTCAAACACAGGACTATCGCCTAGGAGACCGGGGATTGTGTCCCGCGTGTCAGGTTTCCTAAACGCCCCGTTGAGGATTCATTAAGATAAGAAGGCAACTGTTACTGTTTTAATGCATCGATCCAAAGAACTAGCGGAGCATATTTCTTTGAAATTGGATTTTTACATAATTTCACATCACAAAAAACGCGTTGAAAGGAGCCAGTTGAGGTGGTTTGGGCATCTGGTGAGGATGCCTCCTGGGGGGGTCCCTATGGAGGTGGTCCAGGCACGTCCAGCTGGGAGGAGGCCTCGGGGAAGGCCCAGGACTAGGTGGAGAGACGTCCAGCTGGGAGGAGGCCTCGGGGAAGACCCAGGACTAGGTGGAGGGACGTCCAGCTGGGAGGAGGCCTCGGGGAAGACCAGGACTAGGTGGAGGGACGTCCAGCTGGGAGGAGGCCTCGAGGAAGACCAGGACTAGGTGGAGGGACGTCCAGCTGGGAGGAGGCTCGGGGAAGACCCAGGACTAGGTGGAGGGACGTCCAGTTGGAGGAGGCCTCGGGGAAGACCCAGGACTAGGTGGAGGGACGTCCAGCTGGGAGGAGGCCTCGGGGAAGACCCAGGACTAGGTGGAGGGACGTCCAGTTGGGAGGAGGCCTCGGGGAAGACCAGGACTAGGTGGAGGGACGTCCAGCTGGGAGGAGGCCTCGAGGAAGACACAGGACTAGGTGGAGGGACGTCCAGCTGGGAGGAGGCTTCTCACAATGAACGACTTTCTGCAGCTTCCAGAAGGCTTTTCTTTTTTTTTTATTTCTTCTTGTCTGATTGGCTTTGCGTTGCTCTGATAAACATGCTCGAAACCCCACATTTAACGAGAGTTATCTCGAGACACTTTACAGATGGAGCAGGTCTAGACCACACTCCAGAATTTACAAGGTCCCAACCATTGTAGGAATTCCCCCCCAGAGCAAGCATTTAGTGCAGAGGTGCCAAAAGTCATTCATAAGAAGGCCACGGGTCAAAAGTAAATGTTGATTTTATGAGAAAATGTGTTATTTGTAAAAAGTCGGAATTGAACCCTGGACCTCTGAGTCGAGGCGTGAACCTCAGTCTCAGTACACGTGCGCCTGCTCTACCCACTGGGCCCAACCGGCCACCCTGAGGTTGGTTTTAACCCAAATCCTCTGAGACTTTTACATCAAAAGCTTCTCCAAAATGTCAATAGATGAAGATTCAAAGAGCCCCAGAGCGCAACTAACGATGATTAAGACTAGACTGCATCTTAGTTTCCATGGCGACTGAAAAACTGGCTGGCTGGGGAAAGAAAAGAGCAAAACATTTAGGAAAGGCTCCTGGCGGCGTGTGTGGGGGGGGGGGGGGGGTAGCATGGTCATCTGCAGCGGTGGGAGAAGTATTCAGAGCCTTTACTTCAGTAAAAGTACTAATACCACACTGGAAAAATACTCGGTTACAAGTACAAGTAATGCATCAGAAAATGTTACTAAAAGTGTGTAGTAAAAGTGTGTAAGTGTCATCAGGAAAATGCAGTTAAAGTATTAAAAGTAAAGAATCGTCCCGTTGTAGAAAGAGTAAAGGATCCAAATGACATCATCATCTCAGCTGATACATGACGTCATCATCTCAGCTGATATGACATCATCATCTCAGCTGATACATGACGTCATCATCTCAGCTGATATGACATCATCATCTCAGCTGATACATGACGTCATCATCTCAGCTGATACATGACATCATCATCTCAGCTGACACATGACATCATCACCTCAGCTGATACATGACATCATCACCTCAGCTGATACATGACATCATCATCTCAGCTGATATGACATCATCTCAGCTGATACATGACATCATCATCTCAGCTGATACATGACGTCATCATCTCAGCTGATACATAACGTCATCATCTCAGCTGATACATGACATCATCATCTCAGCTGGACCTGGAGATGTTATATTGTTGCTATGGTTACTTTATAATTAATATCAGATTATAAACTACATGTTTTTGTGTGTAAAGTAACTAGTAACTAAAGAGTTCAGATGAATGTAGCCGGGTAACTAAAGTAACTAGTAACTAAAGTAACTAGTCACTAAAGCTGTCAGATGAATGTAGCCGGGTAACTAAAGTAACTAGTAACTAAAGTAACTAAAGCTGTCAGATGAATGTAGTGGAGTAACTAAAGTAACTAGTAACTAAAGCTGCCAGAGGAATGTCGTGGAGTAACTAAAATAACAAGTAACTAAAGATGAATGTAGTGGAGTAACTAAAATAACAAGTAACTAAAGATGAATGTAGTGGAGTAACTAAAATAACAAGTAACTAAAGATGAATGTAGTGGAGTAAAAGTATTTTATTTCTCTCTCAGATGTAGCACAGTAGAAGTACAACGTGGCCTGAATGGAGAGGTTTCTTCAACATCTGGACTGCAGTACAGTACTGGAGTAAATGTACTCAGTTACACTCCAGCGCTGCTCTCCTGGGCTCTTCACTGGACGGGAATCAGACGTGCGGCTCTCATCGCTTTGATCTCCTCTAAGAAACCCGTCCGCGTCTTTATTTGTGGAATGAAAGAGAAATGATTCGCCTGCTTCTTTTCTGGAGGTATGACTGATGTGTTGAAGCTTGTTTTGAGCCTTTTGAGGCTCTGTGTGCGTGGTTTACTCTTTTTATTCCTTGCCTGTCATATCGTAACGTAAAAGAGCAGCAAGAGCAGTTGTGGTTGATACCCCCCCCCCCCCCCCTTCACAAAGACTGGGGGCTGAAGTCTCACTTGATGAGCAGATCTGCACAGGGATGAAAGCATCTCAGATTAAACGTGTCTGTAAGGCAGAAAAACAGCAAGGCATGAAGAAGAAAAGGCCTTCACACCACAACAACAAGGGTAACTGCAGAGGAATGTTAATCGGGGGGGGTGTGGGGGGGGGGGGGTATCAACCACAACCTCCCCCAAAAAACACCCATATAGGTTGTTTGTTCATCAGCAACGCTGACCTATATTTATGTATTTATGTGTCTAGTGGCGCCCTCTGGTGGCCGTAGTAAATGTCAATGGAACTTTCTTACATAGCGCTTTTCTAGTCATCGCATCAGATACACACTCACACACATCTACACACCTGCTCATCAGATACACACTCTCACACATCTACACACCTGCTCATCAGATACACACTCACACACATCTACACACCTGCTCATCAGATACACACTCTCAACACATCTACACACCTGCTCAGTCAGATACACACTCACACACATCTACACACCTGCTCATCAGATACACACTCACACACATCTACACACCTGCTCATCAGATACACACTCACACACATCTACCACACCTGCTCATCAGATACACACTCCACATATCTACACACCTGTCATCAGATACACATCACACACATCTACACACTGCTCGTCAGATACACACTCACACACATCTACACACTGCTCATCAGTAACACACACACACACAGTCTACACACCTGCTCATCAGATACACACTCTCACGCATCTACACACCTGCTCATCAGATACACCACACACACACATCTAACACACCTGCTCATCAGATAACCACTCACACACACATCTACACACCTGCTCATCAGATACACACTCACACACATCTACACACCTGCTCATCAGATACACACTCACACACATCTACACACCTGCTCATCAGATACACACTCACACACATCTACACACATAGTACCCGAACCGATAGGTACTGACTACGGAGAAGTACAGAAAGGACAGAAATGCGATAACTTTTTTCATGGTTGACGGGAAGACAACACAAGGGTTAAGAGTTGATTTTAGAAAACAGGGTCAAGCTCTGTGAGCTCAGTCAGGCATGAAGTTTGATGAAGTGGATCGGGGGGGGGCTAATCAATCCCTCCAGACAGGCCAGAACATCCAGATCCTCCGTGATGGATGTGTCGGCCCCGGCCCAGTCTGGGGAGCCGTGGTCAGGTTCGAGGCGACAGGACGTCGATAACTGAGCTCTGGAACTGGACCTTTAAATCAGTCACGCCCTCTGGAACCACGCTGCTATATATATACATATATATAAAATTATATATCAAACTAGCTTTGACACTGTGGGAAAAACCTGATACTCTGAAAAACACCTGAAACTCTAAAAGAAAAACCTGATACTCTGAAAAAAACCTGATACTCTCTGAAAAAAAACTGATACTCTCTGAAAAAAAACCTGATACTCTCTGAAAAAAACCTGATACTCACTGAAAAAAAACCTGATACTCTCTGAAAAAAAACCTGATACTCTGAAAAAAAACCTGATACTCTCTGAAAAACGATACTCTCTGAAAAAAAACCTGATACTCTCTGAAAAAAAACCTGATACTCTCTGAAAAAAAACCTGATACTCTGAAAAAAAACCTGATACTCTCTGAAAAAAAAGCCTGATCATTTGACTTGTTAAACCTGTCAAAATGAACGCAGAGGACATTATCTTACGTTGCAAATTTGTTGAAAGGGGTCCTAGAACCGAAAATACATGAAACCAAAACAGATAATTGACATAGAATAATTTTCCTCATTGAAAACCAGTTATTGAAATGAGTCAGGCCTGTTACTATTGTAATGTAATGTTCCTCTTTAACTTTCCTATGTAACAAATGAATGGATGAATGGATTTCTTCTATTAAAACATGCACTGGCAGTGTCTTGCGTTTACTGCATGACGCTGACAGGGACGCGGGTCTAAATATACTTTCTATAGTTCCCGGGGAGCCTATACGAGGCGTGCAGGCCGAGTCCGCGAGGCTGAGTCATGCAGGAAGGATTCTGCTCTGTCACAGTTGAGCCCTGAGCGCCGTCTCGCAGGAGGAATGAGTGCTGACGCTCGTCGTTGCAGAAGCAGGGCGGATCAGCTGGACACCTGCGTGGGTTTCCGACGCCGCTGGAAGTTTGAAGATCCTCGGGAGACTCTCCGAGAACCGATGTCTGGTCTGAGCAGGACAGAAATAGCTGCTGCAAGGAATTGTGGGATGTTTGTTTCAGCCTGGACAGGAGGCAGGACGAGTGGAGCGTTGAGGACAGATCAGGGATCAGGGATCAGCACAGGGATCTGAAATAACTCTCCGACTCTGACACTGGGTTTTATCTGTTCATATTCAGGGGAATATGAAACTTTAAGTTCCAAATCTTAACCCTTGTGTTGTCTTCCCGTCAACCATGAAACATTATCATCGCTTTTTCTGACATTTTTGTCACTTTTTCAATGTTGTGGGTGCTTTTTTTGAATATTTTATTACCAAAGTTATTTGGTAAATACAGATGATAGATAGATAGATAGAAAGATGATAGATAGATAGAGATAGATAGATAGATAGATATCGATTTTGTGTTTCTCACACCCTCCCAAGCCGCCTCAAAAAATTCCTTCATGTGTCCACATGAACTGTGTGTTGTCTTGTGCATCCTGTGTTATGTTGTTATGTCCTGTACATGTTGTTGTCTGCATAATTCCTTCAAATAGCTGCGGCCCGGAAGCTCTATCTAAACTCTCTCTAAACTGCATTTCGTTGCATTGTACCTGTACATGTGTAATGACAATAAAGTTGAATCTGTCTGTCTGTCTGTCTGTCTGTCTGTCTATGACAGGTTGGTGAGAAAGGGGAGAGTAAGGGGGAACACATGCAGGAAATTGTCACAGGTCGGATTTGAACCCTGGACCTGTGGATCGAGGCATAAATCCCAAACTGCTCCACCCACTGATCCAACCCGGCCACGCTAGACGCTTTTTTTTTTGGAAAAAGAGTCGCTAAGGGGGGGTCAGAAAAGTCGCTGAATCTAGCAACAAAGTCGATAAGTTGGCAACACTGTACGCATTTGGTCCCTTTCCTCCAGAGTCCAAATCTGCTTCGCTGGACTCAATCAAGCCACTTTAAAAAGAGAAAAAGGCAGGAAGTCGTCCTGCTGCAGAGATAGACCGTTCCAAAGTGTTAATCATGTGTACTGTGCACTGTACGTCATAGAGAATACAGCCTTTTTAAGATTTTGAAGGCCGATATTAATACAAATATTTTGTGATTTAAAAATCTGATGTTCTCATTTATCGGCAGATTTCTGATTTTATAAGCTCTCCCTGGTTGGGGATGTGACAATTTAAATTAGTTATTTTAGGTGATTTTAAAAATCAACTCAAAAAATTTACATCATTCTGCTTTGCAGAAGACTTCAAACTAGCAATTGAGACCATAAACTCATTTTGGAAATTTGGACTGAGGTAATACATCAAGTGAGAAGTGGGTCACTTTCTCACAGACTTCTACAGAAACAGACCTCTGTTTGCAACCGCATGTGTCGCCCCCTGCTGGAGATCAGGTATAATGCAGCTTTAAGGAGTCTCCCCTGCTGGAGATGAGATATAATGCAGCTTTAAGGAGTCTCCCCCTGCTGGAGATCAGTATAATGCAGCTTTAAGGAGTCCCCCCTGCTGGAGATCAGTATAATGCAGCTTTAAGGAGTCTCCCCCTGCTGGAGATCAGTATATAAGATCCTGCAGTGTTAATGCAGCTCGCCCCCCTGCTGGAGATCAGATATAATGCAGCTTTAAGGAGTCCCCCCCTGCTGGAGATCAGATATAATGCAGCTTTAAGGAGTCTCCCCCTGCTGGAGATCAGGTATAATGCAGCTTTAAGGAGTCCCCCCTTGCTGGAGATCAGATATAATGCAGCTTTAAGGAGTCCCCCCTTGCTGGAGATCAGATATAATGCAGCTTTAAGGAGGTGCTTAGAGACTACCAGCCCTAAAAACTATATTTACCAACAGGACTAGGAAAAGTTTCATCTGCTTCAAAATGTAAAACAAAGAACTCTTTTCTTTGAGCCAACGGTTTGAAAAACAAAAGCCTGACTCGTCAGTATTCAGATGACGATACGTGACCTCTCGGCTGTCGTCAACCACTCATCAAAATGCCGCCCGGAGACATTTGGAAACCAAAAGTGCTTCGTCTGACACCAGATCAGCACTACAGCGCTCCGGACTCACACTCTGCTCACACTGATGTTAATTACACAAGGACGTCCTCCACCGAGTAATTACTCAGCTCGGCTCAGTGCAGAGAGGACCTGGGAGAGAGGCCTGAACCTCTGCCCCCGGACCCTGGAGCTCTCAGAGAGACCGCTTCCTCTCCGGGAAGTTCTATGTGACACGGAAAGTTTCTTCTGCGTCAGGTTCCACCTGAATCCATACAACACAGAAGTTAATATTTAATCATGATCTACTGCACTGTTCAATCGCTGCACTGGTCACTATCACCATTACACACAGTCTGGATAGATAGATGGATAGATGGATAGATAGATAGATAGATAGATAGATAGATAGATAGATAGATAGATAGATGGATAGATGGATAGATGGATAGATGGATGGATAGATGGATAGATGGATAGATGGTAGATGAAGCAGGGCTGTAGTACTCGAGTCCGGTCGTGGACTCGTGACCGTTTTTCTATGGACTCGGACTTGTCTCGGACTCGCTAGTATTTGGACTTGGACTTGTCTCGGACTTGCTAGTATTTGGACTTGGACTCAAGACCGTTTTTCTATGGTCTCTGACTTGTCTCGGCCTCGGCCACTGGTCTTGCCCAATAGGGCTTTTGGGCAAGAACAGTGATGTCTTCTCAAGACCGTTTTTCTATGGTCTCGGTCTCGCTAGTATTTGGACTCGGACTTGTCTCGGTCTCGCTAGTATTTGGACTCGGACTTGTCTCGGTCTCGGCCACTGGTCTTGCCCAACATGGCTTCTGGTCTGGACCGAGTCCAGGTGTCTTTATTATGTTGATAATAATATTGGAGGGAGAGTGAAACCCAAAATGATTGTCTTGATACTGTCATGCATAAGACCTTTATTCTGTCCTGGACTCGGTCTTGAACCTCTTTGGACTCTGTCTTGTCTTGGACTCAACTAGTCCTGGTCTTGGACTAGTCTTGAACTTGACTAAGGTGGTCTTGACTAAAGCCCTAATAGATAAATAGATAGTTTATTCATCCTGAAGGAAATTTTAGGCATCCAGTAGCAAGACAACCATAACACAACAAACACACACACACACACACACACACACACACACACCACACACACACACACACACACACCACACACACATATATATACACACACACACATTTTTCACACATTTACACCACATGTAACGCATACTATACATAAATTTAAATTCACTCACTCATCATTTTAGAAACCAGACAACTATTCGTTCATTCATTCTGTAAACTAATTGATCAATGATGAGAATAACTGCAATAAAATGCTCTAAATGTCACACGCTGCTCCTTTAAATGTGAAACCAGCGGGTTAATGCGTCTCCGTGAGCATGCGGACACACAAAGACATTTTATTTCCCAGAAGCCCCCTCTCTGAAATCAAACTGATCCTCTGAAATTCCTCCAGCTAGAACCTGCTGCTGCGCGCACCACACCACACACACACACACACACACACACACACACCACACACACACCACACACACACACACACACACACACACACACACTTACATATTTTGGTTAGTGAGCGTTTTTTAAATGGAGTTGCCTAGCAACTGAGACTTTTTTTTTTGTTCATGGCTGCTATCTCTCTCTCTCTCTCTCACACACACACACAAACACACACACACACACACACACACACACACACACACACACACACACACACACGACCGTGGTGTCTCATGGGAAGCAGAGGGGATGCAGCTCTGTGTTTTATGTACAAAGACCTCCTGGTTCCTCTGGTTTCTGCAGCGACGCAGTTCAAACATCCTCGGACCGCTCTGCAAACGAGTGCTTCGTCAACACTAAACCGCCGCAGAGCCTCAGCAGCCTCGCACCGCCAGACCCTCCTCCACAGCGCCGCGGAGGAGGGTCTGGCTAGTCCACACAGCATTCTGGGTTGGGAGACGGAGCCACGGTGCCGCTGCTAAATCGCCTCAGGACGGAGCTTGTTTTGGTGGAACATGTGTACGTTCAGAAGTAGTTTTAGTCGTCAACAGAGACTCAGATTGGACAGATGGTCTAGCTAGCTGTCTGGATTTACCCTGCAGAGATCTGAGGACCAGGTAACCATAGTCCTCAGATTGGACAGATAGTCTAGCTACTGTCTGGATTTACCCTGCAGAGACCTGAGACCAGTAACCATAGTCCTCAGATTGGACAGATAGTCTAGCTAGCTGTCTGGATTTACCCTGCAGAGACCTGAGGACCAGGTAACCATAGTCCTCAGATTGGACAATAGTCTAGCTAGCTGTCTGGATTTACCCTGCAGAGACCTGAGGACCAGGTAACCATAGTCCTCAGATTGGACAGATAGTCTAGCTAGCTGTCTGGTTTACCCTGCAGAGACCTGAGGACCAGGTAACCATAGTCCTCAGATTGGACAGATAGTCTAGCTAGCTGTCTGGATTCACCCTGCAGAGACCTGAGGACCAGGTAACCATAGTCTTCAGATTGGACAGATAGTCTAGCTAGCTGTCTGGATTTACCCTGCAGAGATCTGAGACCAGGTAACCATAGTCCTCAGATTGGACAGATAGTCTAGCTAGCTGTCTGGATTTACCCTGCAGAGACCTGAGACCAGGTAACCATAGTCCTCAGATTGGACAGATAGTCTAGCTAGCTGTCTGGATTTACCCTGCAGAGACCTTGGACCAGGTAACCATAGTCCTCGATTGGACAGATAGTCTAGCTAGCTGTCTGGATTCACCCTGCAGAGACCTGAGGACCAGTAACCATAGCTCCTCAAGTTGGACAGATAGTCTAGCTAGCTGTCGATTTACCCTGCAGAGACCTGAGGACCAGGTAACATAGTCTTCAGATTGGACAGATAGTCTAGCTAGCTGTCTGGATTTACCCTGCAGAGATCTGAGGACCAGGTAACCATAGTCCTCAGAAACCAGCTGCAGGTTAGAGAGCCAACACAGAGACAGAGGACAGGGACGGACATCCAAAAAGGCAACGAAAAAGCGTAAAAAAGACGACAAAAACCAACACTTTTGTAGGATTAGGCCACTATCACCAGGGCCGTCTTTCTCTGCTGTCTATTTAATGTAGCTACTGCCACCTCAGCGGAGTTTAATAACGGTAGCAAAAGGAGACACAGGAGGAGATGAAGGAGGAGACACAGGAGGAGATGAAGGAGGAGACACAGGAGGAGATGAAGGAGGAGACACGGAGAGATGAAGAGGAGACCGGAGAGATGAAGGAGAGACACCAGGAGAGATAAATGAGTGAAGTACATTTATTTTCCAGAGATAATTGGAGTGATTGACGGACGTAAGCTGGAAACTAACACACACACTCAGAGAAGGTGAAGCCTGTTATCAATTATTCAGGAGCCTGGACCGGCTGCAAAATGTCAGCAGGCTCTGCACATGCTCAGATCACTCTCACACACACACACACACACACACACACACACACACACCACACACACACACACACAGAGGGACAGACACACACACACACACACAGACAAACAAGAAGAGAAACACGCACACACAAACAGAGACAGACACACACACACACACACACACACACAGACACACACACACACCACACACACACACACAAACGAGACAGACAGACAACACACACACACACACACACCTGTGTGGGGGGGGCATTTTAGAGAAACCTGCGAGCAAGAAGCGAGAAAACAGCAAAGAAATGGCCAAAACTGCAGAGTGCCCCTTTAATATTGGATGAGGCGTTTTCTTTTTTTTTTTGGGGGGGGGGGCAATGTTCCCCAAACAGGTCCTTCCTGAGACTATTTAGCAGAGCTGCGTCCGGGGACAGAGGACTCCAATTGGCTTAAAGAAATACAAACAACCAAGAGCGCTTTCTTTCTCCTATCCCAGAATGCATCTGTGGTGTAGCCAGACCTTCCTCCACACCGCTGTGGAGGTGGAGCCGGCAGCGCGAGACTATTCTGGAGGGAACTCAGATTACAGGTGACAGTCAGGAATAATCAGATTACTACAGAGTGTACAGAGGGACGTCGGATGGGCCCAAAGGTGGAAGACACCTGGCTCTTAATTAACCAATCAGAGGACAGCAGCACGTGGAACCCTTTCTTCTGATATTCGTATCATCTTAAACAAAAGAGAAGGGAATAAAGATATCTAGATATGTTAAAGTAACTAATTTTTCTGAAGGTCTTCAGCTCCGGGGTGTGGTCTTCCTCGGGCTAAATGCTCACTGCCATCTGTTCTGCAGATTCCATTAAGCGAGGAAGAAGAAGAAAAAAGACGTGCATGTCCCAGAGCAGAAATATTTTCCAGATCTAATTATCCCTTAAAGGCTCCGCAGCGGGAGGAGTCCTCGTCCTGGTCTCGTCCTCTCATCCGTCATCTGGGAGACGGACACATACATCAGGACGAGCCGAGCGTGGGGGGATGTTTTTACTCAGTGGAAAGGTGGTGATTTGTGACATTTTAAAAGAGCACTGTGTAGGATTTAGGGAGATCTATTGGCAGAGATGGAATAGTAATGATAATAATAATCATAACTAGAAAATTCTGCAGACATTTTATCAGTGTGCCTCCTACTGGGTACACATGCAAATAGAAATAAAACTTAATAAAAAATTAGGTAGTTAGGACGTGTGTGTGTCTGTGTGTGTGTGTGTCTGAGAGAGAGGGAGACAGATAGATGTCGACAGACAGACATACAGAGTATGGTTGCCTGGTTACTAAGGACCAATAGGAAGCCTTTCATCTCTGTGATGTCATCTCTTTGATCTGTAATCAGTGAACGACTGCACCTGGCACCTGTGTCACCAGCTATTCAGACACTGAACAAGCTCTCTAACAAATGATCATATCATCAAAGGGATACTAGCTATCAATAAAATAAGGTTCCCGGGGGCACCAGAAGGCCTTTGTGAACGTATTGATATCAAATTTATGTGGATAAAGTTATAAATGTGGGCGTATCATCGATTTAAAAAAGTACTTTGCTCTGCGTTCTGCTCAGAAATGTGGACGATGTTTAACGTTACAGTGAATGGAGGAAGATTGGGAACTCTTTTCATTTGAGAGCTTGCTGAGCGAAAAATATAATTATTTAGCATAAGTGAGCACATCAACTGAAACTAGACAAGAATACCTACGTTCCGATGTATAAATTGGCCATGACAAGTTAGAATTATTGGCGTGGGAGCAAGTTATAGAGAGAGGCAAGATGATTTTCTGAAGCTCCCCACTCTGTCCTCCACTCTAGCTCTCAACATTCCACCACATACACACACATTGGAAAATCTGAGCCGGTCTGAAAACTGGACAATACGTAAACTGGGATTTGGGAGAAACCGTGCTTGATATCTGAACGCCCATTCAGCCCAATAAACGCCAAAGTCTTGTCTTCGGTTTAAACTTTTAATAATGTTTTTACGTTAAAGTATGGCGATACAGCATGGTCCCAAAGAGGGGGGTTTTGAGCGACGTTGAGCGATTTCCGGAACATTTCCTTATTCAAGTCTGAGAAATTCTTTGCTGTTTTTTGTCAATTTTGTGGAAACCGCTTGGTAAATCTCTTAGAAAAGTCATAGCCCACCATTCCCGATCATTACACACGTTTCGTTGTATTTTGTGTGCGCGTGTTGGCAACGCTCCGGGACTAGTAGCGGGACGAAAATCTGGCAGAAGAATAATATTAAGTATGGGCGATTATAGTCATTGCTGAATAATGCTTTAATGCACGTGTCAAACTCAAGACCTGCAGGCCAAATCCGGCCCCCGAAATGTTTTATCCGCCCATATATCAATTTACACTTTGGCCCGTCACACCAAAAAACTAGAAACTGCATTCACGCTTCACGCAAATGCTTAATTTGGCAGATTTGGCAACTTTAAGACTCAGAAGTTCACACACAACTAGCGAGTTAGGCCTATAACTGAATATGTAATCAGAATATATTGTTTTGCTGCATTTTATGATGACTAAGGAACTTTTTAGCTGACTTTTTTTAGGGCTTCACTACAAGTGAAAAGCCTAAATGAGACATGAGATAATTCCTCCGAATATATTTTACTTTTTACGATTAAATGAAATGTCCGGCCCCTAAAGTGGTTCTCATCTACCAGTGTGGCACTTTTTGAAATGCAGGTTAACAACCGTGCTTTAATGGTCCAAGGGCATGAAAATGTCCCTTTTACAACTATAGTTAATTAGCTGCTGACAGTAATAAATATGTAGAATACATACAAATTACTGCTTTACTTTTTTGTAGCTATGCATACAAATGGTTCATTGAGAAGAGTGTATACAGAGTAATATAAATCAACTTTTTCTATCAGCGAAGTTCAAACACAATGAAACGTCTTGGATCTGGTTCCAGCTTTTCTTGCCTGATAAAAGGCAGAAAAAGGTCATTCTAACTAATCAGAAGCAGCAAAAAGTCATTGACCTCTCAAACAGGAACTGCCGCTGGAATTGGAAAACCCAATCTGTCAAGTCAGCAGTCCTCCCAATCCCCCTGCCATCACCAGTGCCCCCCCCCCCCCCCCCCCCCGGCCCCCTGCTGTGTCCTCTCCCGCCCTTCAACGACCGCACGTGGGCCGGCATCGTTGCCAGAGATTTGGCTTCAATATGTGTTAAATTTTACAGGATCTACCCACCTCCTCCTCCTCCTCCTCCTTCTCAGCCGCTGTTCATTCACTTAAAATCCTTCCTGCGAACAGACACCTCCTGTGCCCTCCACCCCCGGCCCTGAGGATCACCTTCCCCTGTGAGGTGAAACCGGGGGGGGGGGGGGGGTAAAACAAGCTTCTTAACCTCTAACGAGAAGTCTGAGAGGAAAAAGATCTTGTGGACATTAGGTGATATAGCAGGGATTTCTTAATTAAGCACATTTTGGTGATTTTTTTATGTGTTTTTCTTTTTAACCTGGACCCTATTTTGCCAATGCATGGGTCTCTAAGTGACTAATGTGAATAAAGATTTTTGAAATTGATCCAGCATTGAGCGAGTAACCAGCAGCCATCAACCTGCACTGTAAGCCTATTGAACAAATGTTCAGCGCCGGTTAGCATCGACTAAAAGTTCTGTTGATGCCGCTGACAGACTCAGATTATTATTTTAAGTGTCTGGAGCCAACAAATCTCCACCAGACTCCATGTAAATAATCACTACTTTTTGCGGTATAGAGCAGCATATCTCCACCAACTCCATGTAATAATCACTTACTTTTAGCGTGTATAGAGCAGCATATCTCCACCAGAAATCCATGTAAATAAACACTACTTTTAGCGTGTAAGAGCCATATCTCCACCAGACTCCATGAAATAATCATACTTTTAGCATGTATAGAGCAGCATATCTCCACTAGACCCTGTAATAATCACTACTTTTAGCGTGTATAGAGCAATATCTCAACCAGACTCCATGTAAATAAACACTACTTTTAGCAGTATAGAGCAGCATGTCCCCCACCAGACTCCATGTAAATAATCACTACTTTTTGCATGTATAGAGCAGCATATATCCACCAGACCCATGTAAATAATCACTACTTTTAGCATGTATAGAGCAGCATATCCACCAGACTCCATGTAAATAATCACTACTTTTAGCGTGTATAGAGCAGCATTCTCCACCAGACTCCATGTAAATAATCACTACTTTTAGCATGTATAGAGCAGCATATATCCACCAGACTCCATGTAAATAATCACTACTTTTAGCGTGTATAGAGCAGCATATCTCCACCAGACTCCATGTAAATAATCCTACTTTTAGCGTGTATAGAGCGCATATCTCCACCAGACTCCATGTAAATAATCACTACTTTTAGCGTGTATAGAGCTGCATATCTCCACCAGACTCCATGTAAATAATCACTACTTTTAGCGTGTAGGGAGCAGCATATCTCATCATATGAAGTTACCCTCCAAGTTACCTAAAGAAGTATTGAGATCATTTAGTAGAACTACTCAGTGACAGACAGGTATATCAACAATATTGACTGATGACAAACTACAGCACGTACGCTTAAGAACTGCAACTCTGAAGTTACTTAATCTCTGCTGCAAACTCAGATGATTCTCATTACGAAAGCTTATTAGCAGCAGCATTAGTCCGCTGTGAAAGGAAAGGTCACGTCAGCAGTTTCAGCTCCCTCGGAGCTTAATATGTTCTTAATGAAATTATCATTTTAAAAATGACTGCCACGACATTTCACATTACTGAGAGTGCAATGATATTAAGAGAATATATTCTGCTACGTTTCCCCCTCTTATTCCCCCCTGCTCTGGCGTTTCTCCTTCTCATTCCCCCCTGCTCTGGCGTTTCCCCCTCTCATTCCCCCTGCTCTGGCATTTCCCCCTCTCATTCCCCCTGCTCTGGGGATTCCCCCTCTCATTCCCCCTGCTCTGGTGATTCCCCCTCCCATTCCCCCTGCTCTGACAATTCCCCCTCTCATTCCCCCTGCTTTGACGTTTCCCCTCTCATTCCTCCTGCTCTGACGTTTCCCCCTCTCATTCCCCCTGCTCTGGTGATTCCCCCTCTCATTCCCCCTGCTCTGGTGATTCCCTCTCTCATTCCCCCTGCTCTGACGTTTCCCCCTCTCATTCCCCCTGCTCTGACGTTTCCATGTCGCTGTTGTGCAGGTATTCCACAAGTTTCCCTGGTCTAGAAGATGGAAAACACTGCTCTAACAAACATTAGTTGACCAGAATCTCCAAAAGAACTACTTCCTGTCCCTGTTCTACTTCCTGTCCCTGGTCTACTTCCTGTCCCTGGTCTACTTCCTGTCCCTGGTCTACTTCCTGTCCCGGTTGTGTCCCTGGTCTAGAAGAAGTCTCCCAGCTGGTCCTGCCTTGGACTGACCAAAGCTGGAGAAAGAGTTATCAGCTGATGGATCTTACCGAGCTACTGAGCATGTGCAGCTCCCAACAAAGATAGGATAGAAGGGAGATGTCTCACTCTGGAGATAAAACTAGAGAGATGTCTCACTCTGGAGATAAAACTAGAGAGATGTCTCACTCTGGAGATAAAACTAGAGAGATGTCTCACTCTGGAGATAAAACTGAGACAAGGTGGAAACAGGATCTGCAGCAATGTGCAGTACAACAAAAATATGATGTTTTTCTTTTAAATTAAACCATGGAAACCTATTCTGGTACAACCTCAAAATACAATTATGAACCTGAAAATGAGCAGAATTTGGGCTCTTTAATGGTATTCCCCCCCCCCTTACATAACTTAGTAGTTTTGTAACCAGTACTTTTACTTGAGAGTTGATACTCCACTTCTGCAAAAGTCTTTTTAAACCCTAGTATCTATACTCCTACTTGAGTATTGAATGTGAATATATATATGGGGGGCATTTCCATAGATGCACTGGTGGGTGAGAATTGAGACCTTGTATTCAACCCTAGCAGAAACGGGTGTGACGTGGTCGTACTTTCGCACTCTCATCATGGAGAGAGTCTTCTGAGTCTCTCCAACCGCGTCATGGAAAAACAACAAAACAACAAAACAACAACAAAACAACAAAACCCTTCTGCAAACCCAGAGCGAGCTCCTTCTTGTCTTCATCTCCTCGCTGCCACAAGATTAAAAGAAAGTGAGGAAGAAGCCAACTCTGCGGCGCTGCCAATCACCCGAAGCCTAATGGGCGGCGTTCAGGAACATTACGGGATGGGCGCGTCTCGGGGACAGCCTCGAGGGATTGGACCCGACCTCCATCGCCTCTTAGGCAGAGAGCTGGACGGACTGGGACAGGCCGTGCCCAAATGGGTCCCGTGAAAAATTTGAGGCTGAATAAATGATGAGAGCGTATTTTCACACTGGAGCTAAGTCCCTCTGTAACTGTGTGGGGGGGTGGGGGGGTGAGAGGCGGGGGGCTGCAGTCCCCACACTCGTTCTGCTGAAATTTACAAAAACAAACACACACCACACACACACACACCACAACACAAAACCACACCACCTTTCTCTTCACATTGAAGGCAAGAGGCCCGGGGTCTCACATCGCCAGATTTTCCCAAAAAAGTGTGGAGTAAAGTCTGGCTACGCTGCAAATGCATTCGGGGAAAGGAGGGGGGGGGGGCGGTCTGAGTAAGGAGCCTCTTTAAACGTTGTGAGGTGTTACAACGAAGCAATTTGGTGCTTTTACTAAATATGTTTTACAATCAGAGTTTTTGAAAAATAATCATGAGTAATGTTTCAACTTTCTGGAGTTTAGAGGGGAAAAAAATCAAAGAAAAATCGCTATTTACTGAGTGGGGTTTTTCGTTGGGGGGGGGGGGGCGAGGATTCAAGCTCTGTAGATTCAAAAAGTATTCATATTTTTTTTAAAATTTTTTAAATTAGTAAAAAAGGCAGAGAAAAGGTGAGAACCCGTTTCTACCGCTGTTATATACACTGGTCCCTCAAAAGAGACTCCCGATTGGACAGATAGTCTACCTAGTGGGCTGGATTTACCCTGCAGAACCTAGGACCAGGTAACCCTAGTCCCCCAGATTGGACAGATAGTCTACTAGCTGTCTGGGTTTACCCTGCAGAGACCTGAGGACCAGGTAAACCCAAATCCTCAGATTGGACAGATAGTCTAGCTAGCTGTCCCGATTTACCCTGCAGAGATCTGAGGACCAGGTAACCATAGTCCTCAGGGTTTGGCAGATAGTCTAGCTAGCTGTCTGGATTTACCCTGCCGAGATCTGAGGCCAGGTAACCATAGTCCTCTGATTGGACAGATAGTCTACTAGCTGTCTGGATTTACCCTGCAGAGACCTGAGACCAGGTAACCATAGTCCTCAGATTGACAGATATCTAGCTAGCTGTCTGGATTTACCCTGCAGAGATCTGAGGACCAGGTAACCATAGTCCTCAATTGGACAGATAGGGTCGCTACTGTCCCGGATTTACCCTGCAGAGATCTGAGGACCAGGAACCATAGTCCTCAGTTGGACATAGTCTAGCTCGCTGTCTGGATTTACCCTGCCAGATCTAGGACCAGGTAAACCCTAGTCCTCAGATTGGACAATAGTCTAGCTAGCTGTCCCGGATTTACCCGGGAGAGATCTGAGACCAGGGAACCATAAGTCCTCAGATGGGACAGATAGTCTAGCTAGCTGTCTGGATTTAAACCCCGCAGAGACCTGAGGACCAGGGAAACCCTAGTCCTCAGATTGGACAGATAGTCTAGCTAGCTGTCTGGATTTACCCTGCAGAGACCTGAGGACCAGGTAACCATAGTCCTCAATTGGACAGATAGTCTACTAGCTGTCTGGATTTACCCTCCCAGGACCTGAGGACCAGTAACCATAGTCCTCAGATTGGACAGATAGTCTAGCTAGCGGTCTGATTACCCTGCAGAGACCTGAGGACCAGGTAACCATAGTCCTCAGATGGACAGATAGTCTAGCTACTGTCTGGATTTACCCTGCAGAGATCTGAGGACCAGGTAACCATAGTCCTCAGAAACCACCAACACAGAGACGAAACGGGACGGATATCCGGCCCATCTCATATCAACATTGTGGTCGTCTGTTTAGGCACTTTTTTCCACCTTTCCCAAATTCTTTTTTTTTTTTTTTTCTCTGGCTCTTTTATTGGAAGTTTTTGTGGGTTTTTTACCACATTTTGAAGTTTTTTCAAACATTTTTGGGACATTTTTCAAATTTTCTTTAATCAGCTTTTCTTCGAAAGCTATAAAATAAATTAAAAGACAGCCAAATGAAAGTAGTGACCTGATTATTTATTTCACTTGCGAAGAGCGCTGTATGCAAATTCACGTTGTTGTTTTTTGACATTTTGGTTAAAAGAAAGCCCAAACCTCTGATGTAGAAGCTGAAGTTAACTGAGACTTGTTGTCTAATTACTGAGACTCTGTGTGTGTCTGCAGGCTGAACATCGTTAGTGAGAGAAAGACACACCGCTGTGCAACTGAGACACAACGGAGCAAAATGATCTGTAATAAACGGATAATGTCCAGGCAGATGATTACCATTACTTTGTCCGTTAGGTTTACGGACATCTCTGTTAATCCAAAAAAGGAAAATTCTCTAAATTGAAACAAAAAAGGCAAAAAGGAGACGAAAAGGAGACGAAAAGGAGACGAAAAGGAGACGAAAAGGAGACGAAAAGCAGACGAAAAGGAGACGAAAAGGAGACGAAAAGGTCGACAGACGAAGCTCTTAACGCGAGTCTGGTTAAATACTGTCTGGTTCAGACCACACACACACACACACACACACACACACACACACACACACACACACACAGAGAGACACACACATGCACACAAATCCAGACACACCACACACACCACACACAACACACCACACACACACACACACA